>NW_027007402.1:101148-118909 GCF_036934945.1 Oncorhynchus masou masou | reverse complement strand
GCTCTATTGGAACTAGAAACACAAGCATTTAGTTAGATACTACTGCACTGTTGGAGCTAGAAACACAAGCATTTTGCTACACCCGCAATACCATCTCATAAATATGTGCCCAATAACATCTGATAATTATGTGACCAATAACATCTGATAATTATGTGACCAATAACATCTGATAAATATGTGTATGTGACCATTAACATTTGATAAATATGTGACTAATAACATCTGATAATTATGTGTATGTGACCAATACCATCTGATAAACACGTGTATGTGACCAATAACATTTGGTTTGATGAGGCAAGGAGAAGGGTTAGAGCCAAGCTGAGATGGTTATCAGAAGGGCGTTGTGTACCTCAGTCCCACTTAGCCATTAGAGATGACAGGATGCCTCTCAAATGGAACCCCATTCCTTATATAGTGCACTACTTTAGTCTAGGACCTATTGGGATCTGGCTAAAGTAGTGCACTATGTAGAGAACAGTGTGCCCTTTGGGATGCACACCAAAACATGCAGAGGAAAACTAGTGACGTCAGAGCGTGAGAAAAACAAGGCGTACTGATTATAAGATCAAACGTGATCTTCCCAGGAACGCTTGACTTTGACATGTGGCCAAAACAGAACAGTAAACCAAACTAAGCCAGTCTGAGACCCAGAGACACAAACAAAGCTGTGAGATACAAGAGAAGCACATCTCAACTTTATGTGCCATATGTAAAACAAAAACACACAAAAAACAGGATCTTAGTCAGCCGAGCTTCTGCATGAAAAACCGAAAGGTCAAACAATGTACAAAAGCCTCCAGCTGATGGAGAAGGTATGGCTGCTGTTGGATGGAGAAGGTATGGCTGCTGTTGGATGGAGAAGGTATGGCTGCTGTTGGATGGAGAAGGTATGGCTGCTGTTGGATGGAGAAGGTATGGCTGCTGTTGGATGGAGAAGGTATGGCTGCTGTTGGATGGAGAAGGTATGGCTGCTGTTGGATGGAGAAGGTATGGCTGCTGTTGGATGGAGAAGGTATGGCTGCTGTTGGATGGAGAAGGTATGGCTGCTGTTGGATGGAGAAGGTATGGCTGCTGTTGGATGGAGAAGGTATGGCTGCTGTTGGATGGAGAAGGTATGGCTGCTGTTGGATGGAGAAGGCATGGCTGCTGTTGGATGGAGAAGGTATGGCTGCTGTTGGATGGAGAAGGTATGGCTGCTGTTGGATGGAGAAGGTATGGCTGCTGTTGGATGGAGAAGGTATGGCTGCTGTTGGATGGAGAAGGCATGGCTGCTGTTGGATGGAGAAGGTATGGCTGCTGTTGGATGGAGAAGGTATGGCTGCTGTTGGATGGAGAAGGTATGGCTGCTGTTGAATGGAGAAGGTATGGCTGCTGTTGGATGGAGAAGGTATGGCTGCTGTTGGATGGAGAAGGTATGGCTGCTGTTGGATGCTGGAGTTATATATATATATATGTCAACTCTGGGGGGCTGAGATTCCCTGCATCACAGAAGCACGCTAGTGTGCATGTCATTTTACCATTACGGAGTCCCAAATTGCACCCTATTTCCCTATGAGCCCTGCTCAGAAGTAGTGCACTGTTTAGGGAATTAGGGTGTCATTTGGAACACGGCCTTGGTGTGGCTTTCCCTTGTAACAGCTGCAGGCCCAACTGTCTTGGCCTTTGTTGTTGTGCCTAGCTAGGTGTGGCTATATCGATGCACATGTACACTCCCCATCAGTGCTTTTAAAGCAGAGGATTGGTGTAAACATTGCCTTGGGGGGGTTTCCACCATGGTTTCATCTGCCTTCATTCACCTCGACTCATTCCACATGTTGTGGTAACAGCCTGAATTCAAACTGGTTCAATATATGTTTTTCTCACCCATGTACACAATACCCCATAACGACAAAGTGAAAATATGTTTTTAGACATTTTTGTAAATGTTTTGAAAATAAAATACAGAAATATCTCATTTACATAAGTATTCACATCCCTGAGTCAATACATGTTAGAATCAGCGTTGGCAGTGAATACAGCTGTCTTTCTGGGTCAGTCTCATGGCTTTGAACACCTGGATAGTACAATATCTGCCCATTTTTATTCTTTATTAATTCCTCATGCCAAGGTGGTTGTTGATCATAGATAGACAGCCATTTTCAAGTCTTGCCATAGATTTATCAAGCTGATTTAAGTCCAAACTGTAACTCGGCCACCGTTTAGAATTCGGTCTGCTGACACTTACTATGCAACCACCAGCTGACCACCAGCTGACCACCAGCTGACCACCAGCTGACCACCAGCTGACCACAGCTGACCACAGCTGACCACCAGCTGACCACCAGCTGACCACCAGCTGACCACCAGCTGACCACGGCCGACCACCAGCTGACCACCAGCTGACCACCAGCTGACCACCAGCCGACCACCAGCCGACCACCAGCTGACCACGGCCGACCACCAGCTGACCACCAGCTGACCACCAGCTGACCACCAGCTGACCACCAGCTGACCACCAGCTGACCACCAGCTGACCACCAGCCGACCACCACACAGACACTTTAGCTCAATCAAACCATTTTGTTTTTGCAAGAAAACTGTTATGAGATCAGTCAGCCCTTGAATGACAGCTAGCATGCTAATGTTAGCTAGCAAGAGGTTTTTGCTATTCATATTGGTACATTATTGAAAGCTAACCTAGCGAGCTAGAGCTATATGCCATATGGCAAACAAGGTAGGAATTAAGATTGTTATGCTTGTTATGCTAGCAAAGACTTGTCTAACTGACATTGGCAAGAGTATGGCGTAATGTTAGTTACAGCGTGGTGAGGGTGAAATAAATTATTAATTAATAAATTATTTCTTCAACATCTCACTAGCTTCCTAGATATCTAGCTAGTTGTAGCCAAAGGACTTCCTACAAAATCTAGTTAGCTAGCTTGCAACATTAGTAAAGCTAGCTAGCTGCACAGTCACATTGGCTACCTGGCAACATTAAATCATTTCTAAGTTCTAGAGGCACTGGAAATGCAATTCGAGCCAGCCCACCAGGGCCGGCCAGGCAGCCCACCAGGGCCGGCCAGACAGCCCTCCAGGGACGGCCAGACAGCCCTCCAGGGACGGCCAGACAGCCCACCAGGGCCGGCCAGACAGCCCACCAGGTCCGGCCAGCCCACCAGGGCCGGCCAGACAGCCCACCAGGGCCAGCCAGCCAGCCCACCAGGGCCGGCCGGACAGCCAGCCCACCAGGGCCGGCCGGACAGCCCACCAGGGCCTGCCCACCAGGGCCAGCCAGCCAGTCCACCAGGGCCAGCCAGCCAGTCCACCAGGGCCAGCCAGCCAGCCCACCAGGGCCGGCCGGACAGCCCACCAGGGCCTATCCACCACGGCCAGCCAGCCAGTACACCAGGGCCATCCAGCCCACCACGGCCAGCCAGCCAGCCCACCACGGCCAGCCAGCCAGTCCACCAGGGCCATCCAGCCCACCACGGCCAGTCCAACCTGGGTTGACTTTAAAGTTACAATGGAACCAAGGCTTTAGAGTGGAGACGGGTGCAGACCTCTAACAGAGTCTATGTTGTGACCTCACCAGGTTGTTTAGATAACTAGTCCATGCAAACTGCAGCAAGCGCTCTTATTTACTCAAAGAGCTACTTTCCCACCATAGGGAAGTGCATGACCGCCGCACACAGCAGGCAGGAACACAGACACAAACATAGTGTCTAGTGCTTTCCAGCTGAATGGCTGGAGGCAGGTGCTGCCTTTGCAGACTACAAGCCCTGCTGTCAGGCAGGCCAGCAACATCTGTTGGGAACCCCTGGGGTTGAAATCAAGCTGTGGCCTTCTTCACATTTCACAATTCTCATTGAGTCATCCTCAATGTTGTTTCCCTTCAATTTAGTTTGCCAAATGTTGTGATATTGAGGGAGTGACACTTTCATCAACGTTATCTAATCTATTGATGTGCCCTGCTCTATGGAGGAATGGTACTGTACAGTGAAAACAATGTAAGCTCCAGCCAAAACCAGACTCATCATTTAGGTGAGGCTAAAGACCAGACTTGGTATCCTCTGCCATTGGACATGGACTCTTTCAGAAGCACAGTCCTGTGTCCCTCTGCAGTTTGGCGAGAGGATATTCTTCAACAGAAATGGGCAGTGAGCAGAGCAGAGGCCAGTGTTAAATTTGATTGTTAAACTGCTGAGAAATGACGGGGACAGTACTGAAAGTGTAACTGAGTCCAAATCAAAAATACTAGCCCTGTGTGGTAGTTTGGCTGGAAGGACTGAGGGCCTTGTTAACAGAAGGGCTGGAAGGACTGAGGGCCTTGTTAACAGAAGGGCTGGAAGGACTGAGGGCCTTGTTAACAGAAGGGCTGGAAGGACTGAGGGCCTTGTTAACAGAAGGGCTGGAAGGACTGAGGGCCTTGTTAACAGAAGGGCTGGAAGGACTGAGGGCCTTGTTAACAGAAGGGCTGGAAGGACTGAGGGCCTTGTTAACAGAAGGGCTGGAAGGACTGAGGGCCTTGTTAACAGAAGGGCTGGAAGGACTGAGGGCCTTGTTAACAGAAGGGCTGGAAGGACTGAGGGCCTTGTTAACAGAAGGGCTGGAAGGACTGAGGGCCTTGTTAACAGAAGGGCTGGAAGGACTGAGGGCCTTGTTAACAGAAGGGCTGGAAGGACTGAGGGCCTTGTTAACAGTTTGGCTGGAAGGACTGAGGGCCTTGTTAACAGAAGGGCTGGAAGGACTGAGGGCCTTGTTAACAGTTTGGCTGGAAGGACTGAGGGCCTTGTTAACAGAAGGGCTGGAAGGACTGAGGGCCTTGTTAACAGAAGGGCTGGAAGGACTGAGGGCCTTGTTAACAGAAGGGCTGGAAGGACTGAGGGCCTTGTTAACAGAAGGGCTGGAAGGACTGAGGGCCTTGTTAACAGAAGGGCTGGAAGGACTGAGGGCCTTGTTAACAGAAGGGCTGGAAGGACTGAGGGCCTTGTTAACAGAAGGGCTGGAAGGACTGAGGGCCTTATTACAACAGAAGGGCTGGAAGGGCCTTGTTAGCAGAAGGGCTGGAAGGACTGAGCCTTGTTGGCACAGAAGGGCTGGAAGGACTGAGGGCCTTGTTAACAGGAGCTGGAAGGACTGAGGCCTTGTTAACAGAGGAGCTGGAAGGACTGAGGGCCTTGTTAACAGAAGGGCTGGAAGGACTGAAGACATGGAAGGTAACAGAAAGGGCTGGAAGGACTGAGGGCCTTGTTAACAGAAGGGCTGGAAGGACTGAGGGCCTTGTTAACAGAAGGGCTGGAAGGACTGAGGGCCTTGTTAACAGAAGGGCTGGAAGGAATGGAGGCCTTGTTAACAGAAGCGCTGGAAGGACTGAGGGCCTTGTTTAACAGAAGGGCTGGGACTGGGGGCCTTGTTAACAGAAGGGCTGGAAGGACTGAGGGCCTTGTTAACAGAAGGGCTGGAAGGACTGGGGGCCTGTTAACAGAAGGGCTGGAAGGACTGAGGGCCTTGTTTACAGAAGGGCTGGAAGGACTGAGGGCCTAAGAACAGAAGGGCTTGGAAGGACTGAGGGCCTTGTTAACAGAAGGGCTGGAAGGACTAGGGCCTTGTTACAGTTTGGCTTGAAGGACTGAGGGCCTTGTTAACAGAAGGGCTAACAGAAGGGGAAGGACTGAGGGCCTTGTTAACAGAAGGGCTGGAAGGACTGAGGGCCTTGTTAACAGAAGGGCTGGAAGGACTGAGGGCCTTGTTAACAGAAGGGCTGGAAGGACTGAGGGCCTTGTTAACAGAAGGGCTGGAAGGACTGAGGGCCTTGTTAACAGAAGGGCTGGACGGACTGAGGGCTTGTTAACAGAAGGGCTGGAAGGACTGAGGGCCTTGTTAACAGAAGGGCTGGAAGGACTGAGGGCCTTGTTAACAGAAGGCTGGAAGGACTGAGGGCCTTGTTAACAGAAGGGCTGGAAGGACTGAGGGCCTTGTTAACAGAAGGGCTGGAAGGGCCTTGGACTGGAAGGACTGAGGCCTTGTTAACAGAAGGGCTGGAAGGACTGAGGGCCTTGTTAACAGAAGGGCTGGAAGGACTGAGGGCCTTGTTAACAGAGGGCTGGAAGGACTGAGGGCCTTGTTAACAGAAGGCTGGAAGGACTGAGGGCCTTGGTTAACAGAAGGGCTGGAAGGACGGAGGCCTTGTTAACAGAAGGGCTGGAAGGACTGAGGCCTTGTTAACAGAAGGGCTGGAAGGACTGAGGCCTTGTTAACAGAAGGGCTGGAAGGACTGAGGGCCTTGTTAACAGAAGGCTGGAAGGACTGAGGCCTTGTTAACAGAAGGGCTGGAAGGACTGAGGGCCTTGTTCAACAGAAGGGCTGGAAGGACTGAGGCCTTGTTAACAGAAGGCTGGAAGGACTGAGGGCCTTGTTAACAGAAGGGCTGGAAGGACTGGAGGGCCTTGTTAACAGAAGGGCTGGACGGACTGAGGGCCTTGTTAACAGGAAGGCTGGAAGGACTGAGGCCTTGTTAACAGAAGGGCTGGAAAGGACTGAGGGCCTTGTTAACAGAAGGGCTGGAAGGACTGGGGGCCTTGTTGAGGGCCTTGTTAACAGAAGGGCTGGAAGGACTGAGGGCCTTGGGTAACAGAAGGTGGATTCAGGCCTTGTTAACAGAAGGGCTGAAGTTATTAACAGAAGGGCTGGAAGGACTGAGGCCTTGTTAACAGAAGGCTGGAAGGACTGAGGGCCTTGTTAACAGAAGGGCTGGAAGGACTGAGGGCCTTGTTAACAGAAGGGCTGGAAGGACTGAGGGGCTCCTATAGCAGAAGGGCTGGAAGGACTGAGGGCCTTGTTAACAGTTTGGCTGGAAGGACTGAGGGCCTTGTTAACAGGGTTTGGCTGGAAGGACTGAGGGCCTTGTTAACAGAAGGGCTGGAAGGACTGGGGGCCTTGTTAACAGAAGGGCTGGAAGGACTGAGGGCCTTGTTAACAGAAGGGCTGGAAGGGACTGAGGGCCATGTTAACAGAAGGGCTGGAAGGGACTGAGGGCCTTGTTAACAGAAGGCTGGAAGGACTGGAGGGCCTTGTTAACAGAAGGGCTGGAAGGACTGAGGCCTTGTTAACAGTTTGGCTGGAAGGACTGAGGGCCTTGTTAACTGAGGGCCTTGTTACCAGAAGGCTGGAAGGACTGAGGGCCTTGTTAACAGAAGGGCTGGAAGGACTGAGGGCCTTGTTAACAGAAGGGCTGGAAGGACTGAGGGGCCTTGTTACCAGAAGGGCTGGAAGGACTGAGGGCCTGTTGGCTGGAAGGACTGAGGCCTTGTTAACAGAAGGGCTGGAAGGACTGAGGGCCTTGTTAACAGAAGGGCTGGAAGGACTGAGGGCCTTGTTAACAGAAGGGCTGGAAGGACTGAGGGCCTTGTTACAGTTTGGCTGGGAAGACTGAGGGCCTTGTTAACAGTTTGCTGGAAGGACTGAGGGCCTTGTTAACAGAAGGGCTGAAGGACTGAGGGGTTAACACTGAGGGGGCCTTGTTAACAGAAGGGCTGGATGACTGAGGGCCTTGACAAGAAGGGCTGGAAGGACTGAGGGCCTTGTTAACAGAAGGCTGGAAGGACTGAGGGCCTTGTTAACAGAAGGGCTGGAAGGACTGAGGGCCTTGTTAACAGTTTGGCTGGAAGGACTGAGGCCTTGCTGGGCTGAAGGACTGAGGGCCTTGTTAACAGAAGGGCTGGAAGGACTGAGGGCCTTGTTAACAGAAGGAGCTGGAAGGACTGAGGGGCCTTGTTAACAGTTTGGCTGGAAGGACTGAGGGCCTTGTTAACAGAAGGGCTGGAAGGACTGAGGGCCTTGTTAACAGAAGGGCTGGAAGGACTGGGGGCCTTGTTAACAGAAGGGCTGGAAGGACTGAGGGGCCTTGTTAACAGAAGGGCTGGAAGGGACTGAGGGCCTTGTTACACAGAAGGGCTGAAGGACACTGTAGAAGGGGAATCCTCTTTTGTTTTGACTCCTTGTTAACAGAAGGGTAGATGAGGGCCTTGTTAACAGAAGGGCTGGAAGGATGAGGGCCTTGTTCTTTAATCACAGAAGAGAGACCTTGTTAACAGAAGGGCTGGAAGGTCTTGTTAACAGAAGGGCTGGCTTTTGTTAACAGTCTGTTTCTTTCTGCTGAATATCACATCTCACCGTCTTATTTTTACAGTCTGTTTCTTTCGCTAATCACCTCCCGTGCTCAGTTGGGTTGTGTTAGTGAGGCTCGGGGCATGTTTGTTCACCCGCCCGCAATTACCAATAACCATCCACAACCGCCTTCCTGTGATAGTGACAATCTGTTGCCCGCATCCGACCCGAGCATTTTAGTATGTTCAGCTGTTCCACTGATGTCAGAAGGTGAATTCACCAATTTGTAAGTCGCTCTGGATAAGAGCGTCTGCTAAATGACTTAAATGTAATGTAAATGTTCTGTACTGTTCTGGCCCTCCCTTCTATAACATTAGAACAAATCTTCATATTACATCGTTTATTATGGATCCCCATTAGTTCCTGCAAGGCAGCAGCTACTCTTCCTGGGGTTTATTATGGATCCCCATTAGTTCCTGCCAAGGCAACAGCTACTCTTCCTGGGGTTTATTATGGATCCCCATTAGTTCCTGCCAAGGCAGCAGCTACTCTTCCTGGGGGTTTATTATGGATCCCCATTAGTTCCTGTAAAGGCAGCAGCTACTCTTCCTGGGGTTTATTATGGATCCCCATTAGTTCCTGCCAAGACAGCAGCTACTCTTCCTGGGGTTTTATTGGATCCCCATTAGTTCTGCCAAGGCAGCAGCTACTTCCTGGGGTTTATTATGGATTATTATTTATTATTTATTAGAGGGATGTATTGGAGATTACAGCTACTGCCATTACGAACAGTGATGTATTGGATATTACAGCTACTGCCATTACGAACAGTGATGTATTGGAGATTACAGCTACTGCCATTACGAACAGTGATGTATTGGAGATTACAGCTACTGCCATTACGAACAGTGATGTATTGGAGATTACAGCTACTGCCATTACGAACAGTGATGTATTGGAGATTACAGCTGCCATTCACGAACAGTGATGTATTGGAGATTACAGCTACTGCCATTAGAACAGTGATGATGGAGATTACAGCTACTGCCATTACAACAGTGATGTATTGGACATTGCAGCTACTGCCATTACGAACAGTGATGTATTGGAGATTGCAGCTACTGCCATTACGAACAGTGATGTATTGGACATTACAGCTACTGCCATTACGAACAGTGATGTATTGGAGATTACAGCTACTGCCATTACGAACAGTGATGTATTGGACATTACAGCTACTGCCATTATGAACAGTGATGTATTGGAGATTACAGCTACTTGCTTTTAACAGTGATGTATTGGAGATTACAGCTACTGCCATTTGAACAGTGATGTATTGGAGGTGCAGCTACTGCCATTACGAACAGTGATGTATTGGAGATTGCAGCTACTGCCATTACGAACAGTGATGCATTGGAGATTACAGCTACTGCGATTATGAACAGTGATGTATTGGACATTACAACTACTGCTATTACTGAACAGTGATGTATTTGATTGCAGCTACTGCCATTAGAACAGTGATGTATTGGACATTACAGCTACTGCCATTACGAACAGTGATGTATTGGAGATTACAGCTACTGCCATTACGAACAGTGATGTATTGGACATTACAGCTACTGCCATTATGAACAGTGATGTATTGGAGATTACAGCTACTTGCTTTACGAACAGTGATGTATTGGAGATTACAGCTACTGCCATTACGAACAGTGATGTATTGGAGATTGCAGCTACTGCCATTACGAACAGTGATGTATTGGAGATTGCAGCTACTGCCATTACGAACAGTGATGTATTGGAGATTGCAGCTACTGCCATTACGAACAGTGATGTATTGGAGATTACAGCTACTGCCATTACGAACAGTGATGTATTGGACATTACAGCTACTGCCATTACGAACAGTGCTTTGTATTTGTATTTATTATGGATCCCAGCAGCTACTCTTCCTGGAGTCCGGCAAAATGAAGGCAGTTCTACAATTTTAAATACAACAGACTTCACAACAGATTAACTGTGTGCCCTCATGCCACTACTGTATTGCCACATATCTACAACACAAAATCTGTGTGTGTGTAGTGCGTATGTTATCATATGTGCGTATTTTTGTGTCTGTCTGTTGTTACTGATGAAAATCAAGGCACTTTGCCCCTTTTTTGGTTCATTGTGTGCTGTCTATATATCAATTATGGCTGGTATTCATCTATGACCGGGCTCTCCAACCCTCTTCCTGGAGAACTGCCCTCCTGTGAGTTTTCTCTCCACTTTATTATTAGAATCAGGCGTGTTAGATTAGGGTTGGAGTGTAAACCTCCAGGAGGGTGTCTCTCCAGGAACAGGGTCGGAGTGTAAACCTCCAGGAGGGTGTCTCTCCAGGAACAGGGTTGGAGTTAAAACCTCCAGGAGGGTCTCTCTCCAGGAACAGGGTTGGAGTTAAAACCTCCAGGAGGGTCTCTCTCCAGGGACAGGGTTGGAGTTAAAACCTACAGGAGGGTCTCTCTCCAGGGACAGGGTTGGAGTTAAAACCTACAGGAGGTCTCTCTCCAGGGACAGGGTTGGAGTTAAAACCTACAGGAGGGTCTCTCTCCAGGGACAGGGTTGGAGTTAAAACCTACAGGAGGGTCTCTCTCCAGGAACAGGGTTGGAGTTAAAACCTACAGGAGGGTGTCTCTCCAGGAACAGGGTTGGAGTGTAAACCTCCAGGAGGGTCTCTCTCCAGGAACAGGGTTGGAGTGTAAACCTCAGGAGGGTCTCTCTCCAGGAACAGGGTTGGAGTTAAAACCTCGGGAGGTCTCTCCAGGAACAGGGTTGAGTTCAAACCTCCAGGAGGGTCTCTCCAGGAACAGGGTTGGAGTTAAAACCTCCAGGAGGGTCTCTCTCCAGGAACAGGGTTGGAGTTAAAACCTACAGGAGGGTGTCTCTCCAGGAACAGGGTTGGAGTGTAAACCTCCAGGAGGGTCTCTCTCCAGGAACAGGGTTGGAGTGTAAACCTCCAGGAGGGTCTCTCTCCAGGAACAGGGTTGGAGTTAAAACCTCCAGGAGGGTCTCTCTCCAGGAACAGGGTTGGAGTTAAAACCTCCAGGAGGGTCTCTCTCCAGGAACAGGGTTGAGTTAAAACCTACAGGAGGGTGTCTCTCCAGGAACAGGGTTGGAGGTAGAAAACCTCCAGGGGGTCTCTCTCCAGGAACAGGGTTGGAGGAAAACCTCCAGGGAGGGTATCTCTCCAGGGAACAGGGTTGGAGTTAAACCCTACAGGAGGGTCTCTCTCCAGGAACAGGGTTGGAGTGAAAACCTACAGGAGGGTCTCTCTCCAGGAACAGGGTTGGTGTTAAAACCTACAGGAGGGTCTCTCTCCAGGAACAGGGTTGGAGTTAAAACCTACAGGAGGGTGTCTCTCCAGGGACAGGGTTGGAGTTAAAACCTATAGGAGGGTCTCTCTCCAGGAACAGGGTTGGAGTTAAAACCTACAGGAGGGTGTCTCTCCAGGGACAGGGTTGGAGTTAAAACCTCCAGGAGGGTGTCTCTCCAGGGACAGGGTTGGAGTTTTTATTTTAATTTTTAAAAATCTTTATTTAACCTGGCAAGTCAGTTAAGAACAAATTCTTATTTTCAATGACGGCCTAGGAACAGTGGGTTAACTGCCTGTTCAGGGGCAGAACGACTGATTTGTACCTTGTCAGCTCGGGGATTTGAACTTGCAACCTTCCGGTTTCTAGCCCAACGCTGTAACCACTAGGCTACCCTGCAGGAGGGTCTCTCTCCAGGAACAGGGTTGGAGTTAAAACCTACAGGAGGGTCTCTCTCCAGGAACAGGGTTGGAGTTAAAACCTACAGGAGGGTATCTCTCCAGGAACAGGGTTGGAGTTAAAACCTACAGGAGGGTATCTCTCCAGGAACAGGGTTGGAGTTAAAACCTACAGGAGGGTGTCTCTCCAGGGACAGGGTTGGAGTTAAAACCTACAGGAGGGTCTCTCTCCAGGAACAGGGTTGGTGTTAAAACCTACAGGAGGGTGTCTCTCCAGGGACAGGGTTGGAGTTTAAACCTACAGGAGGGTTTCTCTCCAGGAACAGGGTTGGAGTTAAAACCTACAGGAGGGTGTCTCTCCAGGAACAGGGTTGACGAGCCCTGCTCTATGATGTTCTACCTATTGCTAAGAACAACAACATCGGGGTAGTGTACAGGATGAGCAGGCAGAGTGATGGTCCCACCACAGAAGGGTAGTCTTACTACTGCCAAGCCATGTCTGTGTCTTGAGGACAGACGGAGAGACAGTCTGTCCACATAATGCTAATTTTAGCCTTGCTAACGGTCCCCTTGGGAACCAGCTGTAATTTTGGTTTTGTGTTGGTTCACACTAAATACTTCTGTGCGTTTCCCACGCATTGTTGAAAATGCTCTGACACAAACATCATTGCTAAATGTGTGTGTGTGTGTGTGTGTGTGTGTGTGTGTGTGTGTGTAGAGTGCCATGGGAAAGTATTCAGACCTCTTGACTTTTTTCACATTTTGTTGGGTTACAGCCTTATTCTCAAACAAATTCTCATCAATTTACACACAATACCCAGTGATGACAAAGCAAAAACAGGTTTTTATTACAAATAAAACAGAATTATCACATTTACAAACCATTAGAAATAATGAAGACATCAAAACTATGAAATAACACTTATGGAATCATGTAGTGATCAAAAGTGTTAAACAAATCAAAATATATTTTGTATTTGAGATTCTTCAATGTAGCCACCCTTTGCCTTGATGACGGCTTTGCACAATCTTGGTATTCTCTCAACCAGCTTCATGAGTCTGGGCCACTCAATGATATCCTGAAACCACTCATTACCTTGTCAGATCGGGACTTTGATCTTGCAACCTTTCACACAGAGAGAAAGAGATTTAGATACCTTAACTACCTGTGTGTGTCTCAGGTGTCTTACTTCTTGTTTTGTGTGTGTCGGGCGTTTCTAAGATTTGAAGATATTGGGGGCTTAGCTCAAAGCCTGTAGGCTTTCCTTCCCCTGGGGGAAAAAAGAAAAGAATTTGGTGCACTTTGAGATGAACATTGAGAGATCAGAACATTGAGAGATCAGAACATTGAGAGATCAGAACATTGAGAGATCAGAACATTGAGAGATCAGAACGTTGAGAGATTAGAACGTTGAGAGATCAGAACATTGAGAGATCAGAACATTGAGAGATTAGAACGTTGAGAGATCAGAACATTGAGAGATCAGAACATTGATAGATCAGAACATTGAGAGATTAGAACGTTGAGAGATCAGAACGTTGAGAGATCAGAACGTTGAGAGATCAGAACGTTGAGAGATCAGAACGTTGAGAGATCAGAACATTGAGAGATCAGAACATTGAGAGATTAGAACGTTGAGAGATCAGAACATTGAGAGATCAGAACGTTGAGAGATCAGAACGTTGAGAGATTAGAACGTTGAGAGATCAGAACGTTGAGAGATCAGAACATTGAGAGATTAGAACGTTGAGAGATCAGAACGTTGAGAGATCAGAACATTGAGGGATCTATCTATCTGGACTCTAGAGCAATACTGTACATCTACAGTGTACTGCCAAAAACCTACATACAACTCAACAGGCTCCGACCTGTCTGAGACAAACTGATTAAAGAACCCCACAGTACCGAAAAGCGCTCTTTCGTGTGCACTTTGACGCTCGTTTTCTCCTTCACTCCTCGCTCTTTTCTCTTTTTCTGTCCCACACACGTTATTAAATCATTTAATTCCAAACTGCTCTCATGTGTAAAACGAACTTGGTTTATTTTAGATTGGCCAAGTCCTGCCTCTCCCTTCTACTCATTGGTTTTTAGGAGAATACTAACCCACATGGGTGTTTGAAAGATGAACCGAGGTCCACAGTCCAGAATAATGATGATGATGGAAACTGCTGTGGGAGACTGAAAACCATCTAAAGAAGAGGTGTCAAACTCATTCACGGAGGCCGAGCGTCTGCAGGTTTTGTTTTTTCCTTTAATTAAGACCTAGACAACCAGGTGAGGGAGGTTCTTTACTAATTAGTGACATTTTAAATAATCAATCAAGTATAAGGGTGGTGCGGCCCCCACTCCCAGCGCTCTGTGGAATGAGTTGGACACCTGACCTAAAGGTTTAGGGCTCAATCCCCAAAGCCTAGTGACACCACTGGTGTGTGTTTTCCAGGTGTCTGTATGGCTGGCAGGGGCAGTACTGTGACCAGTGTAATCCTCACCCTGGCTGTATCCATGGAACCTGTGTTGAACCATGGCAGTGTCTGTGTGATACCAACTGGGAGGACATCTCTGTGACAAAGGTACACTTTATTCCTCTGCTGTCTCTTGTTCATAAACCTCCTTCCTCAGACATAGCCGGCCTGTTTTATAGTGTCGCTCCAATGTTTTCTCCCATGTTTTCTTTGTCAAAGTTGTTTTACTGGTGACACTTTTCTCCCTACAGTACAGTTAGAATTAAACTATTCTCTTAAATACTTCACTTGTCACCTTTACTCATAGAGCCACCATTACTCATAGTGCCACCATTACTCATAGTGCCACCATTACTCACAGTGCCACCATTACTCATAGTGTCGCCATTGCATAATTCCACCACTACTCATAGTGCCACCATTAATCATAATGGCACCATTACATATAATGGCACCATTACTCATAGTGCCACCATTACTCATAATGCCACCATTACTCAGTGTCACCATTACATAATGCCACCATTACTCATAATGGCACCATGACTCATAGTGCAACCATTACTCATAGTGTCACCATTACATAATGCCACCATTATTCATAATGCCACCATTACGCATAGTGCCACCATTACTCATAGTGTCACCATTACATAATGCCACCATTATTCATAGTGCCACCACTACTCATAATGGCACCATTACTCATAGTGCCACCATTACTCATAATGGCACCATTACTTATAGTGCAACCATTACTCATAATGGCACCATTACTCATAGTGCAACCATTACTCATAGTGCAACCATTACTCATAGTGTCACCATTACATAATGCCACCATTACTCATAGTGCCACCATTACTCACAGTGCCACCATTACTCATACTGGCACCTAATGGCACCATTACTCATAGTGCAACCATTACTCATAGTGCCACCATTACTCATAGTGCCACCATTACTCATAGTGCCACCATTACTCATACTGGCACCTAATGGCACCATTACTCATAGTGCAACCATTACTCATAGTGCCACCATTACTCATAGTGCCACCATTACTCATAGTGCCACCATTACTCATAATGGCACCATTACTCATACTGGCACCTAATGGCACCATGGTGAAGATAAGTGTGCTGCTTTTTCCACCAGTGCTATCTCTAAGTCCTTCTCTTTTCCTCTGTCTTTCTCCATCCATCCCTCTCTCTCTCCACCCCTACTCTCTCCTCCCCTACTCTCTCCTCCCCTCTCTCTCTCCTCCCCCCACTCTCTCCTCCCCCCACTCTCTCCTTTCCTCTCTCTCTCCTCCCCCCACTCTCTCCTCTCTCTCTCCTCCCCCACTCTCTCCTCCCCCCACTCTCTCCTCCCCTCCCTCTCTCTCCCCTCCCCACTCTCTCCTCCCCCACTCTCTCCTCCCTCTCTCTCTCCTCCCCCACTCTCTCCTCCCATCTCTCTCTCCTCCCCCTCTCTCTCCTCCTCACTCTCTCCCCTCCCCACTCTCTCCTCCCCTCTCTCTCTCCCTCCCTCTCTCTCTCCTCTCCTCACTCCCTCTCCTCCCCTCTCTCTCTCCTCTCCTCACTCTCTCCCTCCCCCCACTCTCTCCCCTCCCCACTCTCTCCTCCCTCTCTCTCTCTCCTCTCCTCACTCCTCCCCCCACTCTCTCCTCTCCCTCTCTCTCTCTCCCTCCTCACTCTCTCCTCCCCCCACTCCTCCTCCCCCACTCTCTCCTCCTCTCTCTCCTCCTCACTCTCTCCCCCCCCCCCACTCCTCCCTCCTCCCCCTCTCCTCCCCCTCTCCACCCCACTCTCTCCTCCCTTCTCCTCCCCTCTCACCCTCCCCCACTCTCCTCCCATCTCTCCTCCCCCTCTCTCCTCTCCTCACTCTCTCCTCCCCCACTCTCTCCCTCCCCCACTCTCTCCCCCCTCTCTCTCCCTCCCCCCACTCTCTCCCTCCCCCCACTCTCCTCCCCTCTCTCTCCCTCCCCTCTCTCTCCTCCCTCCTCTCCCCCACTCTCTCCTCCCCCCACTCTCTCCCCCACTCTCTCCTCCCCCACTCTCTCCTCCCCTCTCTCTCTCCAACCCCACTCTCCTCCCCTCTCTCTCCTCCCCCACTCTCTCCTCCCCCCCTCTCCTCCCCCACTCTCTCTCCCCTCTCTCTCCCTCCCCCACTCTCTCCTCCCTCCTCCACTCCTCCCTCTCTCTCCTCCCCCACTCTCTCCACCCCCCACTCTCTCCACCCCCACTCTCTCCTCCCCTCTCTCTCTCCTCTCTCCTCCCCACTCTCTCCACCCCCACTCTCTCCCTCCCCTCCCTCCACTCTCTCCTCCCCACTCTCTCTCCTCCACCTCCCTCCACTCTCTCCTCCCCTCTCTCCTCCCCCACTCTCTCCCCCACTCTCTCCTCCCTCCACTCTCTCCCTCCCCACTCTCTCTCCTCCCCTCCCCCCACTCTCTCCTCCCCCCACCCTCTCTCCCTCTCCTCCCCCACTCCTCTCCACCCCTCACTCTCCCTCCCCACTCTCTCCTCCCCACTCTCTCCTCCCCTCTCTCTCCCTCCTCCCACTCTTCTCCACCCCCACTCTCTCCACCCCTCACTCTCTCCCTCCCTCTCTCTCTCCTCCCCCACTCTCTCCACCCCCACTCTCTCTCCTCCCCCTCTCTCTCCACCCCCTCTCTCCTCCCCTCCTCTCTCTCCTCTCCCCACTCTCTCTCCTCCCCTCTCTCTCTCCTCCCCCACTTCTCTCTCTCCTCCCTCTCTCTCTCCCTCCCTCTCTCTCTCTCCTCTCCCCACTCTCTCCCTCCCTCTCTCTCTCCCTCCCCCCACCTCTCTCTCCTCCCCTCTCTCTCTCCTCCCCTCTCTCTCTCCTCTCCCCACTCTCTCCTCCCCTCTCTCTCTCCTCCCCCACCTCTCTCTCCTCCCCTCTCTCTCTCCTCCCTCTCTCTCTCCTCCCCTCTCTCTCTCCCTCTCCCCTCTCTCTCCTCCCTCTCTCTCTCTCCTCCCTCTCGCTCTCCTCCCCCACTCTCTCCTCCCCTCTCTCTCTCCTCTCCCCACTCTCTCCTCCCCTCTCTCTCTCCCTCTCCCCACTCTCTCCCCCTCCCCTTCTTCCTCCCCTCTCTCTCCCCTCCCCCACTCTCTCCCTCCCCCCTCTCTCTCCTCCCCCCACTCTCCCTCCCCTCTCTCTCTCCTCCTCCACTCTCTCCACCCCCACTCTCTCCTCTCTCTCTCTCAGATCTGAACTTCTGTGGGACCAAACAGCCCTGTCTGAACGGAGGAACCTGCAGCAACACGGGACCTGACAAATACCAGTGTTCCTGTGTTGAGGCTACTCTGGAGTCAACTGTGAGAGGGGTAGGTAGTTCTGTGAGAGGGTAGTTAGTTAGTTACTGTGAGAGAGGGGTAGGTAGTTACTGTGAGAGGGGTAGTTAGTTACTGTGAGAGGGGTAGGTAGTTA
>NW_027007402.1:4738-100648 GCF_036934945.1 Oncorhynchus masou masou | reverse complement strand
GAGGTGTGTCCCAGTAGGAAGACCACTGTTAACACTGAGGTGGTGTGTCCCAGTAGGAAGACCACTGTTAACACTGAGGTGGTGTGTCCTATAGGAAGACCACTGTTAACACTGAGGTGGTGTGTCCTAGTAGGAAGACCACTGTTAACACTGAGGTGGTGTGTCCCAGTAGGAAGACCACTGTTAACACTGAGGTGGTGTGTCCTATAGGAAGACTGTTAACACTGTCCAAGTAGGAAACACTGTTAACACTGAGGAGGTGTGTCCCAGTAGGAAGACCACTGTTACCACTGAGGTGGTGTGTCCCAGTAGGAAGACCACTGTTAACACTGAGGTGGTGTGTCCTATAGGAAGACCACTGTTAACACTGAGGAGGTGTGTCCCAGTAGGAAGACCACTGTTAAGGAGGTGTGTCCTGACCACTGTTAACAGGAGGTGTGTCCCATAGGAAGACCACTGTTAACACTGAGGAGGTGTGTCCTATAGGAAGACCACTGAGGTGGTGTGTCCTATAGGAAGACCACTGTTAATACACTGAGGTGGTGTGTCCTATAGGAAGACCACTGTTAACACTGAGGTGGTGTGTCCTATAGGAAGACACTGTTAGTTAACACTGAGGTGGTGTGTCCCATAGGAAGACCACTGTTAACACTGAGGAGGTGTGTCCTAGTAGGATGCCACTGTTAACACTGAGGTGGTGTGTCCCAGTAGGAAGACCACTGTTAACACTGAGGTGGTGTGTCCTATAGGAAGACCACTGTTAACACTGAGGTGGTGTGTCCTAGTAGGAAGACCACTGTTAACACTGAGGAGGTGTGTCCAGTAGGAAGACCACTGTTAACACTGAGGTGGTGTGTCCTATAGGAAGACCACTGTTAACACTGAGGTGGTGTGTCCTAGTAGGAAGACCACTGTTAACACTGAGGTGGTGTTAACACTGAGGAGGTGTGTCCCAGTAGGAAGACCACTGTTAACACTGAGGTGGTGTGTCCCAGCAGGAAGACCACCACTGAGGTGGTGTGTCCTATAGGAAGACCACTGTTAACACTGAGGTGGTGTGTCCCTAGTAGGAAGACCACTGTTAACACTGAGGTGGTGTGTCCATAGGAAGACCACTGTTAACACTGAGGAGGTGTGTCTAGGTGTGTCCTAGTAGGAAGACCACTGTTAACACTGAGGAGGTGTGTCCTAGTAGGAAGACCACTGTTAACACTGAGGTGGTGTGTCCTATAGGAAGACCCTGTTAACACTGGTGTGTGTCCCTACCCCTCTCACAGAAGACCACTGTTAACACTGAGGTGGTGTGTCCCAGTAGGAAGACCAGAGGAAGACCAACACTACCCCTCTGTAACTACCCACCCTCTCACAGTAACTACCCACCCTCTCACAGTAACTAACCCCTCTCACAGTAACCTACCCCTCTCACAGTAACTACCCACCCCTCTCACAGTAACTACCCTACCCCTCTCACAGTAACTACTGACTGGTGTGTCCCAGTAGGAAGACACAGTAACTACCCTACCCTCTCCACAGTAACTACCCTACCCCTTAACACTGAGGAGGTGTGTCCAGTAAAGTACCACTACCCCCTCAACACAGTAACTACCCTACCCCTCAACACAGTAACTACCCACCCTCTCACAGTAACTAGTAACACCCTACCCCTCTCACAGTAACTACCTACCCTCAACACAGTAACTACTGTCCACAGTAACCCACCCCTTAACACAGTAACTGGTGTACCCCTCTCACAGTAACTACCACTACCCCACTGACAGTAACTGTCCTACCCCTCTCACAGTAACTACCCACCCTTAACACAGTAACTACCCTACCCCTCTCAAGTACCACTGTTAACACTACCCTACTCACAGTAACTACCCCAGTACACAGTAACTACCCAGGTGGTCACAGTAACTGTTCTACCCATCTCACAGTAACTAACCCACCCCTCAACACAGTAACTGCCTACCCCTCCACAGTAACTACCCTACCCTCTAACACAGTAACTACCCTACCCAGTCTACCCTGTTACACAGTAAAGACCACCCCTCTCACAGTAACTACCCCACCCCTCTCACAGTAACTACCCTACCCCTCAACACAGTAACTACCCTACCCCTCTCACAGTAACTACCTACCCCTCTCACAGTAACTACCCTACCCCTCTCACAGTAACTACCCTACCCCTCTCACAGTAACTACCCTACCCCTCTCACAGTAACTACCCTACCCCTCTCACAGTAACTACCTACCCCTCTCACAGTAAACTCCCTACCCCCTCTCACAGTAACTACCCTACCCCTCTCACAGTAACTACCTACCCCTCTCACAGTAACTACCTACCCCTCTCACAGTAACTACCCTACCCCTCTCACAGTAACTACCCCTCTCACCTACCCCTCTCACAGTAACTACCCTACCCCTCTCACAGTAACTACCCTACCCCTCTCACAGTAACTACCTACCCCTCTCACAGTAACTACCCACCCTCTCACAGTAACTACCCCACCCCTCTCACAGTAACTACCTACCCCTCTCACAGTAACTACCTACCCCTCTCACAGTAACTACCCACCCCTCAACACAGTAACACAGTAAGTAACTACCCCTACCCCTCTCACAGTAACTACCCCTCTCACAGTAACTACCCCCCCTCTCACAGTAACTACCTACCCCTCTCACAGTAACTACCCTACCCCTCTCACAGTAACTACCTACCCCTCTCACAGTAACTACCCTACCCCTCAACACAGTAACTACCCTACCCCTCTCACAGTAACTACCCCACCCCACTCACAGTAACAACCCAACCCCACACACAGTAACTACCCACCCCTCTCACAGTAACTACCTACCCCTCTCACAGTAACTACCCTACCCCTCTCACAGTAACTACCCTACCCTCTCACAGTAACTACCACCCCCCCAGTAACTACCCACCCCTCTCACAGTAACTACCCTACCCCTCTCACAGTAACTACCCAACCCCTCAACAGTAAGTAACACAGTAACTACCCACCCCTCTCACAGTAACTACCCTACCCCTCTCACAGTAACTACCTACCCCTCTCACAGTAACTACCCTACCCCTCTCACAGTAACTACCCTACCCCTCTCACAGTAACTACCTACCCCTCTCACAGTAACAGTAACTACCCACACCTACCCCTCTCACAGTAACTACCCTACCCCTCTCACAGTAACTACCCTACCCCTCTCACAGTAACTACCCTACCCCTCTCACAGTAACTACCCTACCCCTCTCACAGTAACTACCCACCCCTCTCACAGTAACCCTACCCCTCTCACCTACCCCTCTCACAGTAACTACCCCACCCCCTCTCACAGTAACTACCTACCCCTCTCACAGTAACTACCCTACCCCTCTCACAGTAACTACCCACCCCTCTCACAGTAACTACCCTACCCCTCAACACAGTAACTACCATACCCCTCTCACAGTAACTACCCACCCCTCTCACAGTAACTACCTACCCCTCTCACAGTAACTCCCTACCCCTCTCACAGTAACTACCCTACCCCTCTCACAGTAACTACCCTACCCCTCTCACAGTAACTACCCACCCCTCTCACAGTAACTACCCTACCCTCTCACAGTAACTACCCTACCCCTCTCACAGTAACTACCCACCCCTCTCACAGTAACTACCCTACCCTCTCACAGTAACTACTACCCCTCTCACAGTAACCCTACCCTCTCACAGTAACTACCCTACCCCTCTCACAGTAACTACCCACCCTCTCACAGTAACTACCCTACCCCTCTCACAGTAACTACCCTACCCCTCTCACAGTAACTGTGTCCTACCCCTCTCACAGTAACTACCCTACCCCTCTCACAGTAACTACCCTACCCCTCTCACAGTAACTACCTACCCCTCTCACAGTCACAGTAACTACCCACCCCTCTCACAGTAACTACCCTACCCCTCTCACAGTAACTACCCTACCCCTCTCACAGTAACTACCCTACCCCTCTCACAGTAACTACCCTACCCTACCCTCTCACAGTAACTACCCCTCCACAGTAACCCCTCTCACAGTAACTACCCTACCCCTCTCACAGTAACTACCCTACCCCTCTCACAGTAACTACCCTACCCCTCTCACAGTAACTACCCTACCCCTCTCACAGTAACTACCCTACCCCTCTCACAGTAACTACCTACCCCTCTCACAGTAACTACCCTACCCCTCTCACAGTAACTACCCCTCTCACCTACCCCCTCTCACAGTAACTACCTACCCCTCTCACAGTAACTACCCACCCCTCTCACAGTAACTACCCTACCCCTCTCACAGTAACTACCCACCCTCTCAACACAGTAACTACCCTACCCCTCTCACAGTAACTACCCTACCCCTCTCACAGTAACTACCCTACCCCTCTCACAGTAACTACCCACCCCTCTCACAGTAACTACCCTACCCCTCAACACAGTAACTACCACCCCTCTCACAGTAACTACCCTACCCTCACAGTAACCCTCTCACAGTAACTACCCACACAGTAACCTCTCAACACAGTAACTACCCTACCCCTCTCACAGTAACTACCTACCCCTCTCACAGTAACTACCCCTACCCCTCTCACAGTAACTACCCTACCCCTCTCACAGTAACTACCCTACCCCTCTCACAGTAACTACCCTACCCCTCTCACAGTAACTACCCTACCCCTCAACACAGTAACTACCCCTACCCCTCTCACAGTAACTACCTACCCCTCTCACAGTAACTACCCGACCCCTCTCACAGTAACTACCCACCCCTCTCACAGTAACTACCCTACCCCTCTCACAGTAACTACCCTACCCCTCTCACAGTAACTACCCTACCCCTCTCACAGTAACTACCTACCCCTCTCACAGTAACTACCCTACCCCTCTCACAGTAACTACCTACCCCTCTCACAGTAACTACTAACCTACCCCTCTCACAGTAACTACCCTACCCCTCTCACAGTAACTACCCTACCCCTCTCACAGTAACTACCCTACCCCTCTCACAGTAAACTACCTCTCACCTACCCCTCTCACAGTAACTACCCTACCCCTCTCACAGTAACTACCCTACCCCTCTCACAGTAACTACCCTACCCCTCAACACAGTAACTAACTACCTACCCCTCTCACAGTAACTTCCCTACCCCTCTCACAGTAACCCTACCCCTCAACCAGTAACTACCCCCTCTCACAGTAACTACCCTACCCCTCTCACAGTAACTACCCTACCCCTCACAGTAACCCTACCCCTCACACACAGTAACTACCCACCCCTCTCACAGTAACTACCTACCCCTCTCACAGTAACCCACCCCTCACAGTAACTACCACCCCTCAACACAGTAACTACCCTACCCCTCAACACAGTAACTACCCACCCCTCTCACAGTAACTACCCTACCCCTCAACACAGTAACTACCCTACCCCTCTCACAGTAACTACCTACCCCTCTCACAGTAACTACCCTACCCCTCTCACAGTAACTACCCACCCCTCTCACAGTAACTACCCTACCCTCAACACAGTAACTACCCTACCCCTCTCACAGTAACTACCCTACCCCTCTCACAGTAACTACCCTACCCCTCTCACAGTAACTACCCACCCCTCTCACAGTAACTACCTACCCCTCTCACAGTAACTACCAGTAACCCCCTCTCACAGTAACTACCCTACCCCTCTCACAGTAACTACCCTACCCCTCTCACAGTAACTACCTACCCCTCTCACAGTAACTACCCTACCCCTCTCACAGTAACTACCCTACCCCTCTCACAGTAACTACCTACCCTCTCACAGTAACTTCCTACCCCTCTCACAGTAACTACCCACCCCTCTCACAGTAACTACCCTACCCTCTCACAGTAACTACCCTACCCCTCTCACAGTAACTACCCTACCCCTCTCACAGTAACTACCTACCCTCTCACAGTAACTTCCTACCCCTCTCACAGTAACTACCCTACCCCTCAACACAGTAACTGCCTACCCCTCTCACAGTAACTACCCTACCCCTCTCACAGTAACTACCCTACCCCTCTCACAGTAACTACCTACCCTCAACACAGTAACTACCCTACCCCTCTCACAGTAACTACCTACCCCTCAACACAGTAACTACCTACCCCTCAACACAGTAACTACCCTACCCCTCAACACAGTAACTACCCTACCCCTCAACACAGTAACTACCCTACCCCTCATCACAGTAACTACCCTACCCATCTCACAGTAACTACCCTACCCTCTCACAGTAACTACCCTACCCCTCAACACAGTAACTACCCTACCCCTCTCACAGTAACTGCCTACCCCTCAACACAGTAACTACCCACCCCTCAACACAGTAACTACCTACCCCTCAACACAGTAACTACCTACCCCTCAACACAGTAACTACCCTACCCCTCAACACAGTAACTACCCTACCCCTCTCACAGTAACTACCCTACCCCTCTCACAGTAACTACCTACCCCTCTCACAGTAACTACCCCACCCCTCACACAGTAACTACCCACCCTCTCACAGTAACTACCTACCCCTCTCACAGTAACTACCCACCCTCTCACAGTAACTCCCTACCCTCTCAACACAGTAACTACCCTACCCTCTCACAGTAACTACCCACCCCTCTCACAGTAACTACCCACCCCTCTCACAGTAACTACCCCACCCCTCTCACAGTAACTCCCTACCCCTCAACACAGTAACTACCCTACCCTCTCACAGTAACTACCCTACCCCTCTCACAGTAACTACCCTACCCCTCTCACAGTAACTACCCTACCCCTCTCACAGTAACTACCCTACCCCTCTCACAGTAACTACCTACCCCTCAACACAGTAACTACCCTACCCCTCAACACAGTAAACTACCCCCTCACAGTAACCCTCTCTCACAGTAACTACCCTACCCTCTCACAGTAACTACCTAACCCCTCTCACAGTAACTACCCTACCCCTCTCACAGTAACTACCCACCCCTCAACACAGTAACTACCCTACCCCTCAACACAGTAACTACCCACCCCTCTCACAGTAACTACCCAACCCCTCTCACAGTAACTACCCTACCCCTCTCACAGTAACTACCCACCCTCTCACAGTAACTACCCCACCCCTCTCACAGTAACTACCTACCCCTCAACACAGTAACTACCCACTCACAGTAACTAACTACCCCTCTCACAGTAACTACCCTACCCCTCTCACAGTAACTACCCTACCCCTCTCACAGTAACTACCCTACCCCTCTCACAGTAACTACCTACCCCTCAACACAGTAACTACCTACCCCTCTCACAGTAACTACCCTACCCCTCTCACAGTAACTACCCTACCCCTCAACACAGTAACTACCCTACCCCTCTCACAGTAACTACCCTACCCCTCTCACAGTAACTACCTACCCCTCTCACAGTAACTACCCTACCCCTCTCACAGTAACTACCCCACCCCTCTCACAGTAACTACCCTACCCCTCTCACAGTAACTACCCCACCCCTCTCACAGTAACTACCTACCCCTCTCACAGTAACTACCCTACCCCTCTCACAGTAACTACCCCACCCCTCTCACAGTAACTACCAAACCCCTCTCACAGTAACTACCTACCCCTCTCACAGTAACTACCCCACCCCTCTCACAGTAACTACCTACCCCTCTCACAGTAACTACCCTACCCCTCTCACAGTAACTACCCTACCCCTCTCACAGTAACTTCCCACCCCTCAACACAGTAACTACCCTACCCCTCAACACAGTAACTCCCTACCCCTCAACACAGTAACTACCCTACCCCTCAACACAGTAACTACCCTACCCCTCTCACAGTAAATCCCTACCCCTCTCACAGTAACTACCCTACCCCTCTCACAGTAACTACCCCACCCCTCACACAGTAACTACCCTACCCCTCTCACAGTAACTGCCTACCCCTCTCACAGTAACTACCCCACCCCTCTCACAGTAACTCCCTACCCCTCAACACAGTAACTACCCTACCCCTCTCACAGTAACTACCCCACCCCTCTCACAGTAACTACCCTACCCCTCTCACAGTAACTACCCCACCCCTCTCACAGTAACTCCCTACCCCTCAACACAGTAACTACCCCCCTCTCACAGTAACTACCCTACCCCTCTCACAGTAACTACCCTACCCCTCTCACAGTAACTACCCTACCCCTCTCACAGTAACTACCCTACCCCTCTCACAGTAACTACCCTACCCCTCTCACAGTAACTACCTACCCCTCAACACAGTAACTACCCTACCAGTAACCTCAACACAGTAACTACCTACCCCTCTCACAGTAACTACCAATCCCTCTCACAGTAACTACCCTACCCATCTCACAGTAACTACCTAACCCCTCTCACAGTAACTACCCTACCCCTCTCACAGTAACTACCCTACCCCTCAACACAGTAACTACCCTACCCCTCAACACAGTAACTACCCACCCCTCTCACAGTAACTACCCAACCCTCTCACAGTAACTACCCTACCCCTCTCACAGTAACTACCCACCCCTCTCACAGTAACTACCCCACCCCTCTCACAGTAACTACCTACCCCTCAACACAGTAACTACCCACCCCTCTCACAGTAACTAACTACCCCTCTCAGAGTAACTACCTACCCCTCAACACAGTAACTACCTACCCTCTCACAGTAACTACCCTACCCCTCAACACAGTAACTACCTACCCCTCAACACAGTAACTACCCTACCCCTCAACACAGTAACTACCCTACCCCTCTCAGAGTAACTACCCTACCCCTCAACACAGTAACTACCCTACCCCTCTCACAGTAACTACCCTACCCCTCTCACAGTAACTACCTACCCCTCTCACAGTAACTACCTACCCCTCTCACAGTAACTACCCCACCCCTCTCACAGTAACTACCCACCCCTCTCACAGTAACTACCCCACCCCTCTCACAGTAACTACCTACCCCTCTCACAGTAACTACCCTACCCCTCTCACAGTAACTACCCCACCCCTCTCACAGTAACTACCTACCCCTCTCACAGTAACTACCTACCCACCCCTCTCACAGTAACTACCTACCCCTCTCACAGTAACTACCCTACCCCTCTCACAGTAACTACCCTACCCCTCTCACAGTAACTTCCCACCCCTCAACACAGTAACTTCCCACCCCTCAACACAGTAACTTCCCACCCCTCAACACAGTAACTACCTACCCCTCTCACAGTAACTACCCTACCCATCAACACAGTAACTACCTACCCCTCTCACAGTAACTACCCACCCCTCTCACAGTAACTACCCACCCCTCTCACAGTAACTACCTACCCCTCAACACAGTAACTGCCCACCCCTCAACACAGTAACTACCCTACCCCTCTCACAGTAACTACCCCACCCCTCTCACAGTAACTACCCTACCCCTCAACACAGTAACTACCCTACCCCTCTCACAGTAACTACCCTACCCCTCTCACAGTAACTACCCTACCCCTCTCACAGTAACTACCCACCCCTCTCACAGTAACTACCCTACCCCTCTCACAGTAACTACCCTACCCCTCTCACAGTAACTACCCTACCCCTCTCACAGTAACTACCCTACCCCTCTCACAGTAACTACCCACCCCTCTCACAGTAACTACCTACCCCTCTCACAGTAACTACCTACCCCTCTCACAGTAACTACCCTACCCCTCTCACAGTAACTACCCTACCCCTCTCACAGTAACTACCTACCCCTCTCACAGTAACTACCCTACCCCTCTCACAGTAACTACCCTACCCCTCTCACAGTAACTACCTACCCATCTCACAGTAACTTCCTACCCCTCTCACAGTAACTACCCACCCCTCTCACAGTAACTACCCTACCCCTCTCACAGTAACTACCCTACCCCTCAACACAGTAACTACCCTACCCCTCTCACAGTAACTACCTACCCCTCTCACAGTAACTACCCTACCCCTCTCACAGTAACTACCCTACCCCTCAACACAGTAACTACCCTACCCCTCTCACAGTAACTGCCAGTAACACACCCACCCCTCTCACAGTAACTACCTACCCCTCAACACAGTAACTACCTACCCCTCAACACAGTAACTACCCTACCCCTCAACACAGTAACTACCCTACCCCTCTCACAGTAACTACCCTACCCTCTCACAGTAACTACCTACCCCTCTCACAGTAACTACCCTACCCCTCAACACAGTAACTACCCTACCCTCTCACAGTAACTACCCACCCCCTCAACACAGTAACTACCCACCCCTCTCACAGTAACTACCTACCCCTCAACACAGTAACTACCCACCCCTCAACACAGTAACTACCCTACCCCTCAACACAGTAACTACCCTACCCCTCTCACAGTAAATCCCTACCCCTCTCACAGTAACTACCCTACCCCTCTCACAGTAACTACCCTACCCCTCTCACAGTAACTACCCTACCCCTCTCACAGTAACTACCCCACCCCTCTCACAGTAACTCCCTACCCCCCTCAACACAGTAACTACCCTACCCCTCTCACAGTAACTACCCTACCCTCTCACAGTAACTACCCTACCCCTCAACACAGTAACTACCCTACCCCTCTCACAGTAACTCCCTACCCCTCTCACAGTAACTACCCTACCCTCTCACAGTAACTACCCTACCCCTCTCACAGTAACTACCCCACCCCTCTCACAGTAACTACCCCACCCCTCTCACAGTAACTACCTACCCCTCAACACAGTAACTACCTACCCCTCAACACAGTAACTACCTACCCCTCTCACAGTAACTACCCTACCCCTCTCACAGTAACTACCCTACCCCTCTCACAGTAACTACCTAACCCCTCTCACAGTAACTACCCTACCCCTCTCACAGTAACTACCTACCCCTCAACACAGTAACTACCCTACCCCTCAACACAGTAACTACCTACCCCTCTCACAGTAACTACCAATCCCTCTCACAGTAACTACCAATCCCCTCTCACAGTAACTACCTACCCCTCAACACAGTAACTACCCCACCCCTCTCACAGTAACTACCTACCCCTCTCACAGTAACTACCCACCCCTCTCACAGTAACTACCTACCCCTCTCACAGTAACTACCTAACCCCTCTCACAGTAACTACCTACCCCTCTCACAGTAACTACCCACCCCTCTCACAGTAACTACCCACCCCTCTCACAGTAACTACCTACCCCTCTCACAGTAACTACCTACCCCTCTCACAGTAACTACCTACCCCTCTCACAGTAACTACCCACCCCTCTCACAGTAACTACCTACCCCTCTCACAGTAACTACCCACCCCTCAACACAGTAACATCCCACCCCTCAACACAGTAACTGCCTACCCCTCAACACAGTAACTACCTACCCCTCTCACAGTAACTACCCACCCCTCTCACAGTAACTACCCACCCCTCTCACAGTAACTACCTACCCCTCAACACAGTAACTACCCACCCCTCAACACAGTAACTACCTACCCCTCTCACAGTAACTACCTACCCCTCTCACAGTAACTACCCTACCCCTCAACACAGTAACTACCCTACCCCTCTCACAGTAACTACCCTACCCCTCTCACAGTAACTACCCTACCCCTCAACACAGTAACTACCCACCCCTCTCACAGTAACTACCCTACCCCTCTCACAGTAACTACCCTACCCCTCTCACAGTAACTACCCTACCCCTCTCACAGTAACTACCCTACCCCTCTCTCAGTAACTACCCACCCCTCTCACAGTAACTACCCACCCCTCTCACAGTAACTACCCCTCTCACAGTAACTACCCTACCCCTCTCACAGTAACTACCCTACCCCTCTCACAGTAACTACCCTACCCCTCTCACAGTAACTACCCTACCCCTCTCACAGTAACTACCCACCCCTCTCACAGTAACTACCTACCCATCTCACAGTAACTTCCTACCCCTCTCACAGTAACTACCCACCCCACTCACAGTAACTACCCAACCCCACTCACAGTAACTACCCTACCCTCTCACAGTAACTACCCTACCCTCTCACAGTAACTACCCTACCCTCTCACAGTAACTACCTACCCCTCTCACAGTAACTACCCTACCCCTCTCACAGTAACTACCCTACCCCTCTCACAGTAACTACCCTACCCCTCTCACAGTAACTACCTACCCCTCAACACAGTAACTACCCTACCCCTCTCACAGTAACTACCCTACCCCTCTCACAGTAACTACCCTACCCCTCTCACAGTAACTACCAATCCCCTCTCACAGTAACTACCCTACCCCTCTCACAGTAACTACCCACCCCTCTCACAGTAACTACCTACCCCTCAACACAGTAACTACCCCACCCCTCTCACAGTAACTACCTACCCCTCTCACAGTAACTACCCTACCCCTCTCACAGTAACTACCCACCCCTCTCACAGTAACTAACCACCCCTCTCACAGTAACTAACCTACCCCTCTCACAGTAACTACCCACCCCTCTCACAGTAACTACCCACCCCTCTCACAGTAACTACCCTACCCCTCTCACAGTAACTACCTACCCCTCTCACAGTAACTACCCTACCCCTCTCACAGTAACTACCCTACCCCTCTCACAGTAACTCCCTACCCCTCTCACAGTAACTACCCTACCCCTCAACACAGTAACTACCCTACCCCTCTCACAGTAACTACCCTACCCCTCTCACAGTAACTACCCTACCCCTCAACACAGTAACTACCCTACCCCTCTCACAGTAACTACCCTACCCCTCTCAGAGTAACTACCCTACCCCTCTCACAGTAACTACCTACCCCTCTCACAGTAACTACCCTACCCCTCTCACAGTAACTACCCTACCCCTCTCACAGTAACTCCCTACCCCTCTCACAGTAACTACCCACCCCTCTCAGAGTAACTACCCTACCCCTCTCACAGTAACTACCCTACCCCTCTCACAGTAACTACCATACCCCTCTCACAGTAACTACCCACCCCTCTCACAGTAACTACCCTACCCCTCAACACAGTAACTACCCTACCCCTCTCACAGTAACTACCCACCCCTCAACACAGTAACTACCCTACCCCTCAACACAGTAACTACCCTACCCCTCTCACAGTAACTACCTACCCCTCTCACAGTAACTACCCACCCCTCAACACAGTAACTACCTACCCCTCTCACAGTAACTTCCTACCCCTCTCACAGTAACTTCCTACCCCTCAACACAGTAACTACCTACCCCTCTCACAGTAACTTCCTACCCCTCTCACAGTAACTACCCTACCCCTCTCACAGTAACTACCTACCCCTCTCAAAGTAACTGCCTACCCCTCTCACAGTAACTACCCCACCCCTCTCACAGTAACTACTCTACCCCTCTCACAGTAACTACCTACCCCTCTCACAGTAACTACCCTACCCCTCTCACAGTAACTACCCTACCCCTCAACACAGTAACTACCCTACCCCTCTCACAGTAACTACCTACCCCTCTCACAGTAACTACCCTACCCCTCTCACAGTAACTACCCTACCCCTCAACACAGTAACTGCCTACCCCTCTCACAGTAACTACCCTACCCCTCTCACAGTAACTACCCTACCCCTCTCACAGTAACTACACTACCCCTCAACACAGTAACTACCCTACCCCTCTCACAGTAACTACCTACCCCTCAACACAGTAACTACCTACCCCTCAACACAGTAACTACCCTACCCCTCAACACAGTAACTACCCTACCCCTCTCACAGTAACTACCCTACCCATCTCACAGTAACTACCTAACCCCTCTCACAGTAACTACCCTACCCCTCAACACAGTAACTACCCACCCCTCTCACAGTAACTACCCAACCCTCTCACAGTAACTACCCTACCCATCTCACAGTAACTACCTAACCCCTCTCACAGTAACTACCCTACCCCTCAACACAGTAACTACCCACCCCTCTCACAGTAACTACCTACCCCTCTCACAGTAACTACCCACCCCTCAACACAGTAACTTCCCACCCCTCAACACAGTAACTCACAGCCCTACCCACAGTAACAACCCCTCTCACAGTAACTACCCTACCCCTCTCACAGTAACTACCCACCCCTCTCACAGTCAAACTACCCTACCCCTCAACACAGTAACTACCCTACCCCTCTCACAGTAACTATCTCACAGTAACTACCTAACCCCTCTCACAGTAACTACCCTACCCCTCTCACAGTAACTACCCACCCCTCACCTACCCAACCCTCTCACAGTAACTACCCTACCCATCTCACAGTAACTACCTAACCCCTCTCACAGTAACTACCCTACCCCTCAACACAGTAACTACCCACCCCTCTCACAGTAACTACAGTAACTACCCCTCTCACAGTAACTACCTACCCCTCAACACAGTAACTTCCCACCCCTCAACACAGTAACTGCCTACCCCTCAACACAGTAACTACCCTACCCCTCTCACAGTAACTACCCACCCCTCTCACAGTAACTACCCACCCCTCTCACAGTAACTACCTACCCCTCAACACAGTAACTACCCACCCCTCAACACAGTAACTACCTACCCCTCTCACAGTAACTACCCTACCCCTCAACACAGTAACTACCCTACCCCTCAACACAGTAACTACCCACCCCTCTCACAGTAACTACCCTACCCCTCTCACAGTAACTACCCTACCCCTCAACACAGTAACTACCCACCCCTCCCACAGTAACACCCCTACCCTCTCACAGTAACTACCCTACCCCTCTCACAGTAACTACCCTACCCCTCTCACAGTAACTACCCTACCCCTCTCACAGTAACTACCCACCCCTCTCACAGTAACTACCCTACCCCTCTCACAGTAACTACCTACCCCTCTCACAGTAACTACCCTACCCCTCTCACAGTAACTACCCTACCCCTCTCACAGTAACTACCCACCCCTCTCACAGTAACTACCCTACCCCTCTCACAGTAACTACCCTACCCCTCTCACAGTAACTACCTACCCATCTCACAGTAACTTCCTACCCCTCTCACAGTAACTACCCACCCCTCTCACAGTAACTACCCTACCCCTCTCACAGTAACTACCCACCCCTCTCACAGTAACTACCCTACCCCTCTCACAGTAACTACCCTACCCCTCTCACAGTAACTACCCTACCCCACTCACAGTAACTACCCTACCCCTCTCACAGTAACTACCCTACCCCTCTCACAGTAACTACCCTACCCCTCTCACAGTAACTACCCTACCCCTCAACACAGTAACTCCCTACCCCTCTCACAGTAACTTCCTACCCCTCTCACAGTAACTACCAATCCCCTCTCACAGTAACTACCCTACCCCTCTCACAGTAACTACCCTACCCCTCTCACAGTAACTACCCACCCCTCTCACAGTAACTACCTACCCCTCAACACAGTAACTACCCCACCCCTCTCACAGTAACTACCTACCCCTCTCACAGTAACTGCCCACCCCTCTCACAGTAACTACCCACCCCTCTCACAGTAACTAACCACCCCTCTCACAGTAACTAACCTACCCCTCTCACAGTAACTACCCACCCCTCTCACAGTAACTACCCACCCCTCACACAGTAACTACCCACCCCTCTCACAGTAACTACCCTACCCCTCAACACAGTAACTACCTACCCCTCAACACAGTAACTACCCACCCCTCTCACAGTAACTACCTACCCCTCTCACAGTAACTACCCACCCCTCTCACAGTAACTAACCTACCCCTCTCACAGTAACTACCTACCCCTCTCACAGTAACTACCCACCCCTCTCACAGTAACTACCTAACCCCTATCACAGTAACTACCTACCCCTCAACACAGTAACTACCCACCCCTCTCACAGTAACTAACCTACCCCTCTCACAGTAACTACCCACCCCTCTCACAGTAACTACCTACCCCTCTCACAGTAACTACCCACCCCTCTCACAGTAACTACCCACCCCTCTCACAGTAACTACCTACCCCTCTCACAGTAACTACCCTACCCCTCAACACAGTAACTTCCCACCCCTCAACACAGTAACTGCCTACCCCTCAACACAGTAACTACCCTACCCCTCTCACAGTAACTACCCACCCCTCTCACAGTAACTACCCACCCCTCTCACAGTAACTACCTACCCCTCAACACAGTAACTACCCACCCCTCAACACAGTAACTACCTACCCCTCTCACAGTAACTACCCACCCCTCTCACAGTAACTACCCTACCCCTCAACACAGTAACTACCCTACCCCTCTCACAGTAACTACCCTACCCCTCTCACAGTAACTACCCTACCCCTCAACACAGTAACTACCCACCCCTCTCACAGTAACTACCCTACCCCTCTCACAGTAACTACCCTACCCCTCTCACAGTAACTACCCTACCCCTCTCACAGTAACTACCCTACCCCTCTCACAGTAACTACCCACCCCTCTCACAGTAACTACCCTACCCCTCTCACAGTAACTACCAATCCCCTCTCACAGTAACTACCCTACCCCTCTCACAGTAACTACCCTACCCCTCTCACAGTAACTCCCTACCCCTCTCACAGTAACTACCCTACCCCTCTCACAGTAACTACCCTACCCTCTCACAGTAACTACCTACCCATCTCACAGTAACTTCCTACCCCTCTCACAGTAACTACCCACCCCTCTCACAGTAAACCACCTACCCCTCTAACAGTAACTACCCTACCCCTCTCACAGTAACTACCTACCCCTCTCACAGTAACTACCCTACCCCTCTCACAGTAACTACCCTACCCCTCTCACAGTAACTACCCTACCCCTCACAGTAACTACCTACCCCTCACAGTAACTACCCTACCCCTCTCACAGTAACTACACCTACCCCTCTCACAGTAACTACCCTACCCCTCTCACAGTAACTACCCTACCCCTCTCACAGTAACTACCCTACCCCTCTCACAGTAACTACCCTACCCCTCTCACAGTAACTACCCTACCCCCCTCTCACAGTAACTACCCTACCCCTCTCACAGTAACTACCCACCCCTCTCACAGTAACTACCCTACCCCTCTCACAGTAACTACCCACCCCTCTCACAGTAACTACCCACCCCTCTCACAGTAACTACCTACCCCTCTCACAGTAAATACCCACCCCTTTTACCATTAATTCCCTACCCCTCTCACAGTAACTACCCTACCCCTCTCACAGTAACTACCCTACCCCTCTCACAGTAACTACCCTACCCCTCTCACAGTAACTACCCTACCCCCTCTCACAGTAACTACCTACCCCTCTCACAGTAACTACACCCTACCCCCTCTCACAGTAACTACACCTACCCCTCTCACAGTAACTACCCTACCCCTCTCACAGTAACTACCCCTCTCACAGTAACTACCCACCCCTCTCACAGTAACTACCCTACCCCCTCTCACAGTAACTACCTACCCCTCTCACAGTAACTACCCACCCCTCTCACAGTAACTACCCTAACCCCTCTCACAGTAACTACCCTACCCCTCAACACAGTAACTAACTCCTACCCCTCTCACTAACTAACTAACTCCACCCCTCTCACAGTAACTACCCTACCCCTCTCACAGTAACTACCCTACCCCTCTCACAGTAACTACCCTACCCCTCTCACAGTAACTACCCACCCCTCTCACAGTAACTACCCTACCCCTCTCACAGTAACTACCCTACCCCTCTCACAGTAACTACCCACCCTCAACACAGTAACTACCCTACCCCCTCTCACAGTAACTACCCTACCCCTCTCACAGTAACTACCCTACCCCTCTCACAGTAACTACCCTACCCCTCTCACAGTAACTACCCACCCCTCTCACAGTAACTACCCTACCCCTCTCACAGTAACTACCCACCCCTCTCACAGTAACTACCTACCCCTCTCACAGTAACTGCCCTACCCCTCTCACAGTAACTACCCTACCCCTCTCACAGTAACTACCCTACCCTCTCACAGTAACTACCTAACCCTCTCACAGTAACTACCCTACCCATCTCACAGTAACTACCCCCCCCTCTCACAGTAACTACCCACCCCTCTCACAGTAACTACCCTACCCCTCTCACAGTAACTACCCACCCCTCTCACAGTAACTACCCTACCCCTCTCACAGTAACTACCCTTACCCCTCTCACAGTAACTGCCTACCCCTCAACACAGTAACTACCCACCCCTCTCACAGTAACTACCCACCCCTCTCACAGTAACTACCCACCCCTCTCACAGTAACTACCCTACCCCTCAACACAGTAACTACCCACCCCTCAACACAGTAACTACCTACCCCTCTCACAGTAACTACCCTACCCTCTCACAGTAACTACCCTACCCCTCTCACAGTAACTACCCTACCCCTCTCACAGTAACTACCCTACCCCTCTCACAGTAACTACCCTACCCCTCAACACAGTAACTACCTACACCCTCTCACAGTAACTACCCTACCCCTCTCACAGTAACTACCCTACCCCTCTCACAGTAACTACCCTACCCCTCTCACAGTAACTACCCTACCCCTCTCACAGTAACTACCCACCCCTCTCACAGTAACTACCCTACCCCTCTCACAGTAACTACCCACCCCTCTCACAGTAACTACCCTACCCCTCAACACAGTAACTACCCTACCCCTCTCACAGTAACTACCCACCCCTCTCACAGTAACTACCCTACCCCCTCTCACAGTAACTACCCACCCCTCTCACAGTAACTCCACCCCTCTCACAGTAACTACCCTACCCCTCAACACAGTAACTACCCACCCCTCTCACAGTAACTTACCTACCCCTCTCACAGTAACTACCCTACCCCTCTCACAGTAACTACCCTACCCCTCTCACAGTAACTACCCTACCCCTCTCACAGTAACTACCCTACCCCTCTCACAGTAACTACCCTACCCCTCTCACAGTAACTACCCACCCCTCTCACAGTAACTACCCTACCCCCTCTCACAGTAACTACCCTACCCCTCTCACAGTAACTACCCTACCCCTCTCACAGTAACTACCCTACCCCTCTCACAGTAACTACCCTACCCTCTCACAGTAACTACCCTACCCCTCTCACAGTAACTACCCTAACCCTCTCACAGTAACTACCCTACCCTCTCACAGTAACTACCTACCCCTCAACACAGTAACTACCCTCCCCCTCTCACAGTAACTACCCTACCCCTCTCACAGTAACTACCCTACCCCTCTCACAGTAACTACCCTACCCCTCTCACAGTAACTACCCTACCCCTCTCACAGTAACTACCCTACCCCTCAACACAGTAACTTCCCACCCCTCTCACAGTAACTACCCACCCCTCTCACAGTAACTACCCTACCCCTCTCACAGTAACTACCCACCCCTCTCACAGTAACTACCCTACCCCTCTCACAGTAACTACCCTACCCCTCTCACAGTAACTACCCTACCCCTCTCACAGTAACTACCCTACCCCTCTCACAGTAACTACCCTACCCCTCTCACAGTAACTACCCTACCCCTCTCACAGTAACTACCCTACCCCTCAACACAGTAACTACCCTACCCCTCTCACAGTAACTACCTACCCCTCTCACAGTAACTACCAACCCCACCCTCTCACAGTAACCACCTACCCCTCTCACAGTAACTACCCTACCCCTCTCACAGTAACTACCCACCCCTCTCACAGTAACTACCTACCCTCTCACAGTAACTACCTACCCCTCTCACAGTAACTACCCTACCCTCTCACAGTAACTACCCACCCCTCTCACAGTAACTACCCACCCCTCTCACAGTAACTACCCTACCCCTCTCACAGTAACTACCCTACCCCTCTCACAGTAACTACCCACCCCTCTCACAGTAACTACCCACCCCTCTCACAGTAACTACCCACCCCTCTCACAGTAACTACCCCCTACCTCAACACAGTAACTACCCTACCCCTCAACACAGTAACTACCCTACCCCTCTCACAGTAACTACCTACCCCTCTCACAGTAACTACCCACCCCTCTCACAGTAACTACCCTACCCCTCTCACAGTAACTACCTACCCCTCTCACAGTAACTACCCACCCCTCTCACAGTAACTACCTAACCCCTCATCACAGTAACTACCCTACCCCCCTCACAGTAACTACCCACCCCTCTCACAGTAACTACCTACCCCTCAACACAGTAACTACCCTACCCCTCTCACAGTAACTAACCCCTCTCACAGTAACTACCCCCCTCTCACAGTAACTACCCCACCCTCAACACAGTAACTACCCACCCCTCTCACAGTAACTACCTACCCCCTCTCACAGTAACTACCTACCCCTCTCACAGTAACTACCCTACCCCTCCACTCACAGTAACTACCCTAACCCTCTCACAGTAACTACCCTACCCCTCTCACAGTAACTACCCACCCCTCTCACAGTAACTACCTACCCCTCTCACAGTAACTACCCACCCCTCTCACAGTAACTACCTATCCCCTCTCACAGTAACTACCCTACCCTCTCACAGTAACTACCCTACCCCTCAACACAGTAACTACCACCCCTCTCACAGTAACTACCCTACCCCTCTCACAGTAACTACCCTACCCCTCTCACAGTAACTACCCACCCCTCTCACAGTAACTACCCACCCCTCTCACAGTAACTACCTACCCCTCTCACAGTAACTACCCTACCCTCTCACAGTAACTACCCACCCCTCTCACAGTAACTACCCACCCCTCTCACAGTAACTACCCTACCCCTCTCACAGTAACTACCTACCCCTCTCACAGTAACTGTTCTACCCTACCCCCTCTCACAGTAACTACCCCCCTCTCACAGTAACTACCTACCCTCTCACAGTAACTACCCTACCCCTCTCACAGTAACTACCCTACCCCTCTCACAGTAACTACCCTACCCCTCTCACAGTAACTACCCCCCTCTCACAGTAACTACCCACCCCTCTCACAGTAACTACCCTACCCCTCTCACAGTAACTACCCACCCCTCTCACAGTAACTACCCTACCCCTCTCACAGTAACTACCCTACCCCTCTCACAGTAACTACCCTACCCCTCTCACAGTAACTACCCTACCCCTCTCACAGTAACTACCCTACCCCTCTCACAGTAACTACCCTACCCCTCTCACAGTAACTACCTACCCCTCTCACAGTAACTACCCTACCCCTCTCACAGTAACTACCCACCCCTCTCACAGTAACTACCCTACCCCTCTCACAGTAACTACCCTACCCCTCTCACAGTAACTACCTACCCCTCTCACAGTAACTACCCTACCCCTCTCACAGTAACTACCCCTCTCACAGTAACTCCCTACCCCTCTCACAGTAACTACCCTACCCCTCTCACAGTAACTACCCTACCCCTCTCACAGTAACTACCCTACCCCTCTCACAGTAACTACCCTACCCCTCAACACAGTAACTACCCTACCCCCTCTCACAGTAACTACCCCCTCTCCTACCCTCTCACAGTAACTACCCTACCCTCTCACAGTAACTACCTACCCCTCTCACAGTAACTACCCTACCCCTCTCACAGTAACTACCCTACCCCTCTCACAGTAACTACCCCTACCCCTCTCACAGTAACTACCTACCCTCTCACAGTAACTACCCTACCCCTCTCACAGTAACTACCCTACCCCTCTCACAGTAACTACCCTACCCCTCTCACAGTAACTACCCTACCCCTCTCACAGTAACTACCTACCCCTCTCACAGTAACTACCTACCCTCTCACAGTAACTACCCTACCCCTCTCACAGTAACTACCCTACCCCTCTCACAGTAACTACCCTACCCTCTCAACACAGTAACTACCCTACCCTCTCACAGTAACTACCCTACCCCTCTCACAGTAACTAACCCTACCCCTCTCACAGTAACTACCAACCCCTCTCACAGTAACTAACTACCCACCCCTCTCACAGTAACTACCCTACCCCTCTCACAGTAACTACCCTACCCCTCTCACAGTAACTACCTACCCCTCAACACAGTAACTACCCTACCCCTCTCACAGTAACTACACTACCCCTCTCACAGTAACTACCCTACCCCTCTCACAGTAACTACCCTACCCCTCTCACAGTAACTACCCACCCCTCTCACAGTAAACTACCCTCAACACAGTAACTACCCTACCCTCTCACAGTAACTACCCTACCCCTCAACACAGTAACTACCCTACCCCTCTCACAGTAACTACCTACCCCTCAACACAGTAACTACCCTACCCCTCTCACAGTAACTACCCTACCCCTCTCACAGTAACTACCTACCCCTCTCACAGTAACTACCCTACCCCTCTCACAGTAACTACCCTACCAGTAACTCAACACAGTAACTACCTACCCCTCTCACAGTAACTACCTACCCCTCAACACAGTAACTACCCTACCCCTCTCACAGTAACTACCCTACCCCTCTCACAGTAACTACCCTACCCTCTCACAGTAACTACCCTACCCCTCTCACAGTAACTACCTACCCCTCAACACAGTAACTACCCACCCTCTCACAGTAACTACCCTACCCTCTCACAGTAACTACCTACCCCTCTCACAGTAACTACCCACCCCTCTCACAGTAACTACCCTACCCCTCTCACAGTAACTACCTACCCCTCAACACAGTAACTACCTACCCCTCTCACAGTAACTACCCTACCCCTCAACACAGTAACTACCCTACCCCTCTCACAGTAACTACCCTACCCCTCTCACAGTAACTACCCTACCCCTCAACACAGTAACTACCCTACCCCTCTCACAGTAACTTCCTACCCCTCAACACAGTAACTACCCTACCCCTCTCACAGTAACTACCCTACCCCTCTCACAGTAACTACCCACCCCTCTCACAGTAACTACCCTACCCCTCTCACAGTAACTACCCTACCCCCTCTCACAGTAACTACCCTACCCCTCTCACAGTAACTACCCTACCCTCTCACAGTAACTACCCACCCCTCTCACAGTAACTACCTACCCCTCTCACAGTAACTTCCCACCCCTCTCACAGTAACTACCCACCCTCTCACAGTAACTACCCTACCCCTCTCAAAGTAACTACCCTACCCCTCATCACAGTAACTACCCTACCCCTCTCACAGTAACTACCCTACCCCTCTCACAGTAACTTCCTACCCCTCTCACAGTAACTACCCTACCCCTCAACACAGTAACTACCTACCCCTCTCACAGTAACTACCCTACCCCTCTCACAGTAACTACCCTACCCCACTCACAGTAACTACCCTACCCTCTCTCACAGTAACTACCCTACCCCTCTCACAGTAACTACCCTACCCTCTCACAGTAACTACCAACCCCTCTCACAGTAACTACCCTACCCCTCTCACAGTAACTACCCTACCCCTCTCACAGTAACTACCCTACCCCTCAACACAGTAACTACCCACCCCTCTCACAGTAACTACCCTACCCCTCTCACAGTAACTACCCTACCCCTCTCACAGTAACTACCCTACCCCTCTCACAGTAACTACCCACCCCTCTCACAGTAACTACCCACCCCTCTCAACACAGTAACTACCCTACCCTCTCACAGTAACTCCCTACCCCTCTCACAGTAACTACCCTACCCCTCTCACAGTAACTACCCACCCCTCTCACAGTAACTACCCTACCCTCTCACAGTAACTACCCTACCCCTCACAGTAACTCCCTACCCCTCTCACAGTAACTACCCTACCCCTCAACACAGTAACTACCCACCCCTCTCACAGTAACTACACCTACCCCTCTCACAGTAACTCCCTACCCCTCTCACAGTAACTACCCTACCCCTCTCACAGTAACTACCCAGTAACTCCCTACCCCTCTCACAGTAACTACCCTACCCACCCTCTCACAGTAACTACCCTACCCCTCTCACAGTAACTACCCTACCCCTCTCACAGTAACTACCTACCCCTCTCACAGTAACTACCCTACCCCTCTCACAGTAACTACCCACCCCTCTCACAGTAACTACCCCTCTCACCTACCTACCCCTCTCACAGTAACTACCCTACCCCTCTCACAGTAACTACCCTACCCTCAACACAGTAACTACTCCTACCCCTCTCACAGTAACTACCCTACCCCTCTCACAGTAACTACCCTACCCCTCTCACAGTAACTACCCTAACCCTAAACACAGTAACTACCCTACCCCTCTCACAGTAACTACCCTACCCCTCTCACAGTAACTACCAATCCCCTCAACACAGTAACTACCCTACCCCTCTCACAGTAACTACCCTACCCTCTCACAGTAACTACCCTACCCCTCTCACAGTAACTACCTACCCCTCAACACAGTAACTACACCCACCCCTCTCACAGTAACTACAGTAACTACTCCCTCTCACAGTAACTGCCCACCCTCTCACAGTAACTACCCACCCTCTCACAGTAACTAACCACCCCTCTCACAGTAACTAACCTACCCCTCTCACAGTAACTACCCACCCCTCTCACAGTAACTACCCTACCCCTCACACAGTAACTACCCACCCTCTCACAGTAACTACCCTACCCCTCAACACAGTAACTACCTACCCCTCAACACAGTAACTAACCACCCTCTCACAGTAACTACCCTACCCCTCTCACAGTAACTACCCTACCCCTCTCACAGTAACTAACCTACCCCTCTCACAGTAACTACCTACCCCTCTCACAGTAACTACCCACCCCTCTCACAGTAACTACCCACCCCTCTCACAGTAACTAACCTACCCCTCTCACAGTAACTACCCACCCCTCTCACAGTAACTAACCCTAACCCTCTCACAGTAACTACCCACCCCTCTCACAGTAACTACCCACCCCTCTCACAGTAACTACCCACCCTCTCACAGTAACTACCCACCCCTCTCACAGTAACTACCCTACCCCTCAACACAGTAACTTCCCACCCCTCAACACAGTAACTGCCTACCCCCTCTCACAGTAACTACCTACCCCTCTCACAGTAACTACCCACCCCTCTCACAGTAACTACCCACCCCTCTCACAGTAACTACCTACCCCTCAACACAGTAACTACCCTACCCCTCAACACAGTAACTACCTACCCCTCTCACAGTAACTACCTACCCCTCTCACAGTAACTACCCTACCCCCAACACAGTAACTACCCTACCCCTCTCACAGTAACTACCCCACCCCTCTCACAGTAACTACCTACCCTCAACACAGTAACTACCCACCCCTCTCACAGTAACTACCCTACCCCTCTCACAGTAACTACCCTACCCTCTCACAGTAACTACCCTACCCCTCTCACAGTAACTACCCCTACCCCTCTCACAGTAACTACCCACCCCTCTCACAGTAACTACCCTACCCCTCTCACAGTAACTACCTACCCCTCTCACAGTAACTAATCCTACCCTCTCACAGTAACTACCCTACCCCTCTCACAGTAACTACCCTACCCCTCTCACAGTAACTACCCTACCCTCTCACAGTAACTACCCTACCCCTCTCACAGTAACTACCCTACCCATCTCACAGTAACTACCCTACCCCCTCTCACAGTAACTACCCACCCCTCTCACAGTAACTACCCTACCCCTCTCACAGTAACTACCCACCCCTCTCACAGTAACTACCCTACCCCTCTCACAGTAACTACCCTACCCCTCTCACAGTAACTACCCTACCCCTCTCACAGTAACTACCCTACCCTCTCACAGTAACTACTCCTACCCCTCTCACAGTAACTACCCTACCCCTCTCACAGTAACTACCCTACCCCTCAACACAGTAACTACCCTACCCCTCTCACAGTAACTACCCTACCCCTCTCACAGTAACTACACATCCCCTCTCACAGTAACTACCCTACCCCTCTCACAGTAACTACCCTACCCCTCAACACAGTAACTACCCTACCCCTCTCACAGTAACTACCCTACCCCCTCTCACAGTAACTACCCTACCCCTCAACACAGTAACTACCCACCCCTCTCACAGTAACTACCCTACCCCTCTCACAGTAACTACCCTACCCCTCTCACAGTAACTACCCTACCCCTCTCACAGTAACTACCCTACCCTCTCACAGTAACTACCCACCCCTCTCACAGTAACTACCCTACCCCCTCTCACAGTAACTACCTACCCCTCTCACAGTAACTACCCTACCCCTCTCACAGTAACTACCCACCCCTCTCACAGTAACTACCTACCCCTCTCACAGTAACTACCCTACCCCTCCACAGTAACTACCCTACCCCCTCAACACAGTAACTACCCACCCCTCTCACAGTAACTACCTACCCTCTCACAGTAACTACCCACCCCTCAACACAGTAACTACCCTACCCCTCTCACAGTAACTACCCACCCCTCTCACAGTAACTACCCTACCCCTCTCACAGTAACTACCCTACCCCTCTCACAGTAACTACCCTACCCCACTCACAGTAACTACCCTACCCCTCTCACAGTAACTACCCTACCCCTCTCACAGTAACTACCCTACCCCTACCCCTCAACACAGTAACTACCCTACCCCTCAACACAGTAACTACCCTACCCCTCTCACAGTAACTCCCACCCCCTCTCACAGTAACTACCCAACCCCTCTCACAGTAACTACCCTACCCCTCTCACAGTAACTACCCTACCCCTCTCACAGTAACTACCTACCCCTCTCACAGTAACTACCTACCCCTCAACACAGTAACTACCCTACCCCTCTCACAGTAACTACCTACCCCTCTCACAGTAACTACACAGTAACTACCCACCCCTCTCACAGTAACTAACCACCCCTCTCACAGTAACTAACCTACCCCTCTCACAGTAACTACCCTACCCCTCTCACAGTAACTACCCACCCCTCACACAGTAACTACCCACCCCTCTCACAGTAACTACACTACCCCTCAACACAGTAACTACCTACCCTCTCACAGTAACTACCCCCCTCCACAGTAACTACCCACCCCTCAACACAGTAACTACCCTACCCCTCAACACAGTAACTACCCTACCCCTCTCACAGTAAACTACCCCCACACAGTAACCCTCTCACAGTAACTACCTACCCCTCTCACAGTAACTACCCTACCCCTCTCACAGTAACTACCCTACCCCTCAACACAGTAACTACCTACCCCTCTCACAGTAACTACCTACCCCTCAACACAGTAACTACCCACCCCTCTCACAGTAACTCCCTACCCCTCAACACAGTAACTGCCTACCCCTCTCACAGTAACTACCCTACCCCTCTCACAGTAACTACCCTACCCCTCATCACAGTAACTACCTACCCCTCTCACAGTAACTACCCCTCTCCCTACTCCACAGTAACCTCACACAGTAACTACCCTACCCCTCTCACAGTAACTACCCTACCCCTCAACACAGTAACTACCCTACCCCTCTCACAGTAACTACCTACCCTCTCACAGTAACTACCTACCCCTCTCACAGTAACTACCCTACCCCTCTCACAGTAACTACCCTACCCCTCAACACAGTAACTACCCTACCCCCTCTCACAGTAACTACCCTACCCCTCTCACAGTAACTACCCTACCCCTCAACACAGTAACTACCTACCCCTCTCACAGTAACTACCCTACCCCTCTCACAGTAACTACCCTACCCCTCTCACAGTAACTACCTACCCCTCTCACAGTAACTACCCCACCCCTCTCACAGTAGCTACCCACCCCTCTCACAGTAACTACCTACCCCTCTCACAGTAACTACCCTACCCCTCTCACAGTAACTACCCTACCCTCTCACAGTAACCCCTACCCCTCTCACAGTAACTCCCTACCCCCTCAACACCTACCTACCCCTCTCACAGTAACTACCCTACCCCTCTCACAGTAACTACCTACCCCTCTCACAGTAACTACCTACCCCCTCTCACAGTAACTACCCTACCCCCTCTCACAGTAACTACCCTACCCCTCTCACAGTAACTACCCTACCCCTCTCACAGTAACTACCCTACCCCTCAACACAGTAACTACCTACCCCTCTCACAGTAACTACCCTACCCCCTCTCACAGTAACTACCCTACCCCTCTCACAGTAACTACCCTACCCCTCTCACAGTAACTACCCTACCCCTCTCACAGTAACTACCCTACCCCTCTCACAGTAACTACCCACCCCTCTCACAGTAACTACCCTACCCCTCTCACAGTAACTACCCTACCCCTCTCACAGTAACTACCCTACCCCTCTCACAGTAACTCCCTACCCCTCTCACAGTAACTACCCTACCCCTCTCACAGTAACTACCCTACCCCTCTCACAGTAACTACCTACCCCTCACAGTAACTACCCCCCCTCTCACAGTAACTACCCTACCCCTCTCACAGTAACTACCCTACCCCTCTCACAGTAACTACCCTACCCTCTCACAGTAACTACCCTACCCCTCTCACAGTAACTACCCACCCCTCTCACAGTAACTACCCACCCCTCTCACAGTAACTACCCTACCCCTCAACACAGTAACTCCCTACCCCTCTCACAGTAACTACCCCACCCATCTCACAGTAACTACCCCACCCATCTCACAGTAACTACCCTACCCTCTCACAGTAACTCCCTACCCCTCTCACAGTAACTACCCTACCCCTCTCACAGTAACTACCCTACCCCTCTCAACACAGTAACTACCCTACCCCTCTCACAGTAACTACCTACCTCTCACAGTAACTACCCTACCCTCTCACAGTAACTACCCTACCCCTCAACACAGTAACTACCCTACCCCTCTCACAGTAACTACCCTACCCCTCTCACAGTAACTACCCTACCCCTCTCACAGTAACTACCCTACCCCTCTCACAGTAACTACCTACCCCTCTCACAGTAACTACCCTACCCCTCTCACAGTAACTACCCTACCCCTCTCACAGTAACTACCCTACCCCTCTCACAGTAACTACCTACCCCTCTCACAGTAACTACCCTACCCCTCTCACAGTAACTACCCTACCCCTCTCACCTACCCACCCCTCTCACAGTAACTACCTACCCCTCTCACAGTAACTACCCTACCCTCTCACAGTAACTACCTACCCCTCTCACAGTAACTACCTACCCCTCTCACAGTAACTACCCTACCCCTCTCACAGTAACACCCACCCCTCTCACAGTAACTACCTACCCCTCTCACAGTAACTACCTACCCCTCTCACAGTACCTACCCCTCAACACAGTAACCCTACCCCTCTCACAGTAACTACCCTACCCCTCTCACAGTAACTACCCTACCCCTCTCACAGTAACTACCCTACCCCTCTCACAGTAACTACCCTACCCCTCTCACAGTAACTACCCTACCCCTCTCACAGTAACTACCTACCCCTCTCACAGTAACTACCCTACCCCTCAACACAGTAACTACCCTACCCCTCTCACAGTAACTACCCTACCCCTCTCACAGTAACTACCCTACCCCTCTCACAGTAACTACCCTACCCCTCTCACAGTAACTACCTACCCCTCTCACAGTAACTACCCTACCCCTCTCACAGTAACTACCCTACCCCTCTCACAGTAACTGCCTACCCCTCTCACAGTAACTACCCTACCCCTCTCACAGTAACTACCTACCCCTCTCACAGTAACTACCTACCCCTCTCACAGTAACTACCCTACCCCTCTCACAGTAACTACCCTACCCCTCTCACAGTAACTACCCTACCCCTCTCACAGTAACTACCCTACCCCTCTCACAGTAACTACCCTACCCCTCTCACAGTAACTACCTACCCCTCTCACAGTAACTACCTACCCCTCTCACAGTAACTACCCACCCCTCTCACAGTAACTACCCACCCCTCTCACAGTAACTACCCTACCCCTCTCACAGTAACTACCTACCCCTCTCACAGTAACTACCCACCCCTCTCACAGTAACTACCCTACCCCTCTCACAGTAACTACCTACCCCTCTCACAGTAACTACCTACCCCTCTCACAGTAACTACCCTACCCCTCTCACAGTAACTACCCACCCCTCTCACAGTAACTACCCTACCCCTCTCACAGTAACTACCCTACCCCTCTCACAGTAACTACCCTACCCCTCTCACAGTAACTACCCTACCCCTCTCACAGTAACTACCCTACCCCTCTCACAGTAACTACCCCCTACCCCTCTCACAGTAACTACCCTACCCCTCTCACAGTAACTACCCTACCCCTCTCACAGTAACTACCTACCCCTCTCACAGTAACTACCCTACCCCTCTCACAGTAACTACCCTACCCCTCTACCCATCTCACAGTAACTACCCTACCCCTCTCACAGTAACTACCTACCCCTCCTCACAGTAACTACCCTACCCCTCTCACAGTAACTACCCTACCCCTCTCACAGTAACTACCTACCCCTCTCACAGTAACTCCCTACCCCTCTCACAGTAACTACCCTACCCCTCTCACAGTAACTACCCTACCCCTCTCACAGTAACTACCCTACCCCTCTCACAGTAACTACCCTACCCCTCTCACAGTAACTACCCTACCCCTCTCACAGTAACTACCCTACCCCTCTCACAGTAACTACCCTACCCCCTCAACACAGTAACTACCCTACCCCCTCTCACAGTAACTACCCTACCCTCTCACAGTAACTACCCTACCCCTCTCACAGTAACTACCCTACCCCTCTCACAGTAACTACCCTACCCTCTCACAGTAACTACCTACCCCTCTCACAGTAACTACCCACCCCTCTCACAGTAACTACCAACACCCCTCTCACAGTAACTACCCTACCCCTCTCACAGTAACTACCTACCCCTCTCACAGTAACTACCCTACCCCTCTCACAGTAACTACCTACCCCTCTCACAGTAACTACCCTACCCCTCCCCAACACAGTAACTACCCTACCCCTCTCACAGTAACTACCCTACCCCTCTCACAGTAACTACCCTACCCCTCTCACAGTAACTACCTACCCCCTCTCACAGTAACTACCCTACCCCCCCTCAACCCCTCTCACAGTAACTACCCTACCCCTCTCACAGTAACTACCCCTACCCATCTCACAGGACTCACCCACCCCCCTCTCACAGTAACTACCCTACCCCTCAGTAACTTCCTACCCCTCTCACAGTAACTTCCTACCCCTCTCACAGTAACTACCTACCCCTCTCACAGTAACTACCCTACCCCTCTCACAGTAACTACCCTACCCTCTCACAGTAAACTACCCCTCTCACCTACCTACCCCTCTCACAGTAACTACCTACCCCTCTCACAGTAACTACCCTACCCCTCTCACAGTAACTACCTACCCCTCTCACAGTAACTACCCTACCCCTCTCACAGTAACTACCTACCCCTCTCACAGTAACTACCCTACCCCTCTCACAGTAACTACCCTACCCCTCTCACAGTAACTACCCTACCCCTCTCACAGTAACTACCCTACCCCTCTCACAGTAACTACCCTACCCCTCTCACAGTAACTACCCTACCCCTCTCACAGTAACTACCCTACCCCTCTCACAGTAACTACCCTACCCCTCTCACAGTAACTACCCACCCCTCTCACAGTAACTACCTACCCCTCTCACAGTAACTACCTACCCCTCTCACAGTAACTACCCACCCTCTCACAGTAACTACCTACCCTCTCACAGTAACTACCCACCCCTCTCACAGTAACTACCCTACCCCTCTCACAGTAACTACCCTACCCCTCTCACAGTAACTACCTACCCTCTCACAGTAACTACCCTACCCTCTCACAGTAACTACCCACCCCTCAACAGAGTAACTACCCTACCCCTCAACACAGTAACTACCCTACCCTCTCACAGTAACTACCTACCCCTCTCACAGTAACTACCCTACCCCTCTCACAGTAACTACCCTACCCCCCTCTCACAGTAACTACCTACCCCTCTCACAGTAACTACCCACTCTCACAGTAACTATCCCCCTCTCACAGTAACTACCCTACCCCTCAACACAGTAACTACCCACCCCTCTCACCTACCCCTCTCACAGTAACTCCCTAGGAGGTCCCTCTCACAGTAACTACACTACCCCTCTCACAGAGAGTGGGGAGGGGAGAGAGAGTGAGGGAGGAGTAACTACCCAGTGGAGGGAGGAGTAACTACCCACCCCTCTCACAGTAACTACCCTACCCCTCAACAGGGAGGAGAGACTCCCTGGGGAGGAGAGAGTGGACCCCACCCATCTCACAGTAACTACCCCAGAGAGTGGGGATCTCACAGTAACTAGTACCCCTCTCACAGTAATTACTACTAGGAGAAGGGGACCCTCTCACAGGAAAGGTGAGGGGAGGGACAGTAAGGGGACCCCTCTCACAGTAAGTACCCTACCCCTCTCACAGAGGGGGAGGAGAGAGACCCATCTCACAGGAATTCAGAGGAGGGGGGGGACAGAACTAGAGGGGAGAGGGGGGGGTAGTGGGGGAGACAGTGGGGGAGGACCCCTCTCACAGTAAATACCTACCCCTGGAGGGAGAGAGGGACTACCTACCCTGGAGAGAGTGGGGGAGGGGAGGAGAGAGTCAACACAGGACTACCTAGGGGGACAGTAGACTACCTACCCTCTCACAGGAAGACCTACCCCTCTCACAGTTGACTCCAGAGTAGGGGACACAGGAACAGGAGGGAGGGAGGAGCTGCTGCAGGGGGAGACAGGGCTGTTTGGGACAGAAGTTCAGATCTGAGAGAGGGGGAGGAGAGAGTGGGGGAGGAGAGAGTGGAGGGAGGAGAGAGAGAGAGGAGGAGAGAGTGGGGGAGGGGAGAGGAGAGAGAGAGGGGGAGGGAGAGGAGTGGGGGGAGGAGAGAGAGGGGAGGGAGGGAGAGAGAGAGGGGGGGAGAGAGAGAGGGGAGGGAGGGGAGGAGAGAGGGAGGGAGGAGGAGAGAGAGAGGGAGAGGGAGAGAGTGAGAGAGAGGGGAGGAGAGAGGAGGGAGGAGAGAGTGGGGAGGGAGAGAGAGGGGAGGGAGAGAGTGGGGGAGGGAGTGGGAGAGAGAGAGGGGGGGGAGAGAGAGGGAGGGAGGAGGGAGAGAGGGGGAGGAGAGAGAGAGAGTGGGGGGAGGAGAGAGGGGAGGGGGAGGGGAGAGAGATGGGGGAGGAGAGAGAGGGGGGGAGGAGAGAGTGAGGAGGAGAGAGAGGGGGGGGGGAGGGAGGAGAGAGGGTGGGGGGGGAGGAGGGGTGGGGGAGAGAGTGGGGGGGAGAGGGAAGAGAGAGAGGGGGAGGAGAGAGTGGGGGGGAGGAGAGAGAGTGGGGGAGGAGAGAGTGGGGGGGGGAGGAGAGAGAGAGGAGAGGGAGAGGGGGGGGAGGAGGAGAGAGTGGTGGGGGGAGGAGAGAGAGGGGGAGGAGGGGAGGAGGGGGTAGGGGAGGAGAGAGTAGGGGTGGAGAGAGAGAGGGATGGATGGAGAAAGACAGAGGAAAAGAGAAGGACTTAGAGATAGCACTGGTGGAAAAAGCAGCACACTTATCTTCACCATGGTGCCATTAGGTGCCAGTATGAGTAATGGTGCCATTATGAGTAATGGTGGCATTATGAGTAATGGTGGCACTATGAGTAATGGTGGCACTATGAGTAATGGTTGCACTATGAGTAATGGTGCCATTAGGTGCCAGTATGAGTAATGGTGGCACTATGAGTAATGGTGGCACTATGAGTAATGGTGGCACTATGAGTAATGGTTGCACTATGAGTAATGGTGCCATTAGGTGCCAGTATGAGTAATGGTGGCACTGTGAGTAATGGTGGCACTATGAGTAATGGTGGCATTATGTAATGGTGACACTATGAGTAATGGTTGCACTATGAGTAATGGTTGCACTATGAGTAATGGTGCCATTATGAGTAATGGTTGCACTATAAGTAATGGTGCCATTATGAGTAATGGTGGCACTATGAGTAATGGTGCCATTATGAGTAGTGGTGGCACTATGAATAATGGTGGCATTATGTAATGGTGACACTATGAGTAATGGTGACACTATGCGTAATGGTGGCATTATGAATAATGGTGGCATTATGTAATGGTGACACTATAGTAATGGTTGCCACTATGAGTCATGGTGCCATTATGAGTAATGGTGGCATTATGTAATGGTGACACTGAGTAATGGTGGCATTATGAGTAATGGTGGCACTATGAGTAATGGTGCCATTATATGTAATGGTGCCATTATGATTAATGGTGGCACTATGAGTAGTGGTGGAATTATGCAATGGCGACACTATGAGTAATGGTGGCACTGTGAGTAATGGTGGCACTATGAGTAATGGTGGCACTATGAGTAATGGTGGCTCTATGAGTAAAGGTGACAAGTGAAGTATTTAAGAGAATAGTTTAATTCTAACTGTACTGTAGGGAGAAAAGTGTCACTCAGTAAAACAACTTTTGACAAAGAAAACATGGGAGAAAACATTGGAGCGACACTATAAAACAGGCCGGCTATGTCTGAGGAAGGGAGGTTTATGAACAAGAGACAGCAGAGGAATAAAGTGTACCTTTGTCACAGAGATGTCCTCCCCAGTTGGTATCACACAGACACTGCCATGGTTCAACACAGGTTCCATGGATACAGCCAGGGTGAGGATTACACTGGTCACAGTACTGCCCCTGCCAGCCATACAGACACCTGGAAAACACACACCAGTGGTGTCACTAGGCTTTGGGGATTGAGCCCTAAACCTTTAGGTCAGGTGTCCAACTCATTCCACAGAGCGCTGGGAGTGGGGCTTTCCGCACCACCCTTATACTTGATTGATTATTTAAAATGTCACTAATTAGTAAAGAACCTCCCTCACCTGGTTGTCTAGGTCTTAATTAAAGGAAAAAACAAAAACCTGCAGACGCTCGGCCCTCCGTGGAATGAGTTTGACACCTCTTCTTTAGATGGTTTTCAGTCTCACAGCAGTTTCCATCATCATCATTATTCTGGACTGTGGACCTCGGTTCATCTTTCAAACACCCATGTGGGTTAGTATTCTCCTAAAAACCAATGAGTAGAAGGGAGAGGCAGGACTTGGCCAATCTAAAATAAAACCAAGTTCGTTTTACACATGAGAGCAGTTTGGAATTAAATGATTTAATAACGTGTGTGGGACAGAAAAAGAGAAAGAGCGAGGGAGTGAAGGAGAAAACGAGCGTCAAAGTGCACACGAAAGAGCGCTTCGGTACTGTGGGGTTCTTTAATCAGTTTGTCTCAGACAGGTCGGAGCCTGTTGAGTTGTATGTAGGTTTTTGGCAGTACACTGTAGATGTACAGTATGTGCTCTAGAGTCCAGATAGATAGATCTCTCAATGTTCTGATCTCTCAACGTTCTAATCTCTCACGTTCTGATCTCTGTTCTGATCTCTCAATGTTCTGTTCTCAACGTTCTAATCTCTCAATGTTCTGATCTCTCAATGTTCTGATCTCTCAACGTTCTGACGTTCTGATCTCTCAACGTTCTGATCTCTCAACGTTCTGTTCAATGTTCTGATCTCTCAATGTTCTGATCTCTCAACGTTCTAATCTCTCAATCTCTCAACGTTCTGATCTCTCAATGTTCTAATCTCTCAATGTTCTGATCTCTCAATGTTCATCAATGTTCAAAGTGCACCAAATTCTTTTCTTTTTCCCCCAGGGGAAGGAAAGCCTACAGGCTTTGAGCTAAGCCCCCAATATCTTCAAATCTTAGAAACGCCCGACACACACACAAACAAGAAGTAAGACACCCGAGACACACACAGGTAGTTAAGGTATCTAAATCTCTTTCTCTCTGTGTGAAAGGTTGCAAGATCAAAGTCCCGATCTGACAAGGTAATGAGTGGCTTCAGGATATCATTGAGTGGCCCAGACTCATGAAGCTGGTTGAGAGAATACCAAGATTGTGCAAAGCCGTCATCAAGGCAAAGGGTGGCTACATTGAAGAATCTCAAATACAAAATATATTTTGATTTGTTTAACACTTTTTTGATCACTACATGATTCCATAAGTGTTATTTCATAGTTTTGATGTCTTCATTATTTCTAATGGTTTGTAAATGTGATAATTCTGTTTTATTTGTAATAAAAACCTGTTTTTGCTTTGTCATCACTGGGTATTGTGTGTAAATTGATGAGAATTTGTTTGAGAATAAGGCTGTAACCCAACAAAATGTGAAAAAAGTCAAGGGGTCTGAATACTTTCCCATGGCACTCCACACACACACACACACACACACACACACACACACACACACACACATTTAGCAATGATGTTTGTGTCAGAGCATTTTCAACAATGCGTGGGAAACACACAGAAGTATTTAGTGTGAACCAACACAAAACCAAAATTACAGCTGGTTCCCAAGGGGACCGTTAGCAAGGCTAAAATTAGCATTATGTGGACAGACTGTCTCTCCGTCTGTCCTCACGACACAGACATGGCTTGGCAGTAGTAAGACTACCCTTCTGTGGTAGGACCATCACTCTGCCTGCTCATGCTGTACACTACCCCGATGTCGTTGTTCTTAGCAATAGGTAGTACATCATAGAGCAGGGCTCGTCAACCCTGTCCCTGGAGAGACACCCTCCTGTAGGTTTTAACTCCAACCCTGTCCCTGGAGAGACACCCTCCTGTAGGTTTTAACTCCAACCCTGTCCCTGGAGAGACACCCTCCTGTAGGTTTTAACTCCAACCCTGTCCCTGGAGAGACACCCTCCTGTAGGTTTTAACTCCAACCCTGTCCCTGGAGAGACACCCTCCTGTAGGTTTTAACTCCAACCCTGTTCCTGGAGAGAGACCCTCCTGTAGGTTTTAACACCAACCCTGTTCCTGGAGAGAGACCCTCCTGTAGGTTTTCACTCCAACCCTGTTCCTGGAGAGAGACCCTCCTGTAGGTTTTAACTCCAACCCGGTTCCTGGAGAGAGACCCTCCTGGAGGTTTTAAGCCAACCCTGTTCCTGGAGAGAGACCCTCCTGGAGGTTTTAACTCCAACCCTGTTCCTGGTACAAAGAGACCCTCCTGTAGGTTTTAACTCCAACCCTGTTCCTGGAGAGGACCCTCCTGAAAATAGGTTTTAACTCCAACCCTGTTCCTGGTTAAAGAGAGACCCTCCTGGAGGTTTTAACTCCAACCCTGTTCCTGGAGAGAGACCCTCCTGTAGGTTTTAACTCCAACCCTGTTCCTGGAGAGACCCTCCTGTAGGTTTTAACTCCAACCCTGTTCCTGGAGAGAGACCCTCCTGGAGGTTTTAACTCCAACCCTGTTCCTGGAGAGAGACCCTCCTGGAGGTTTTACACTCCAACCCTGTTCCTGGAGAGATACCCTCCTGAGGTTTTACACTCCAACCCTGTTCCTGGAGAGAGACCCTCCTGTAGGTTTGAACTCCAACCCTGTTCCTGGAGAGAGACCCTCCTGAAGGTTTTAACTCCAACCCTGTTCCTGGAGAGAGACCCTCCTGGAGGTTTACACTCCAACCCTGTTCCTGGAGAGATACCCTCCTGGAGGTTTACACTCCAACCCTAATCTAACACGCCTGATTCTAATAATAAAGTGGAGAGAAAACTCACAGGAGGGCAGTTCTCCAGGAAGAGGGTTGGAGAGCCCGGTCATAGATGAATACCAGCCATAATTGATATATAGACAGCACACAATGAACCAAAAAAGGGGCAAAGTGCCTTGATTTTCATCAGTAACAACAGACAGACACAAAAATACCACATATGATAACATACGCACTACACACACACAGATTTTGTGTTGTAGATATGTGGAAATAGAGTAGTGGCATGAGGGCACACAGTTAATCTGTTGTGAAGTCTGTTGTATTTAAAATTGTAGAACTGCCTTCAACCCGAACTCCAGGAAGAGTAGCTGCTGGGATCCATAATAAATACAAATACAAAGCACTGTTCGTAATGGCAGTAGCTGTAATGTCCAATACATCACTGTTCGTAATGGCAGTAGCTGCAATCTCCAATACATCACTGGTAATGGCAGTAGCTGTAATCTCCAATACATCACTGTTCATAATGGCAGTAGCTGTAATCTCCAATACATCACTGTTCGTAATGGCAGTAGCTGTAATGTCCAATACATCACTGTTCGTAATGGCAGTAGCTGTAATCTCCAATACATCACTGTTCGTAATCCAAGCTGTAATCTCCAATACATCACTGTTCGTAATGGCAGTAGCTGTAATCTCCAATACATCACTGTTCATAATGGCAGTAGCTGTAATCTCCAATACATCACTGTTCGTAATGGCAGTAGCTGTAATCTCCAATTCATCACTGTTCGTAATGGCAGTAGCTGTAATCTCCAATACATAACTGTTCGTAATGGCAGTAGCTGCAATCTCCAATACATCACTGTTCGTAATGGCAGTAGCTGTAATCTCCAATACATCACTGTTCATAATGGCAGTAGCTGTAATCTCCAATACATCACTGTTCGTAATGGCAGTAGCTGTAATCTCCAATACATCACTGTTCGTAATGGCAGTAGCTGTAATCTCCAATACATCACTGTTCATAATGGCAGTAGCTGTAATCTCCAATACATCACTGTTCGTAATGGCAGTAGCTGTAATCTCCAATACATCACTGTTCATAATGGCAGTAGCTGTAATCTCCAATACATCACTGTTCGTAATGGCAGTAGCTGTAATCTCCAATACATCCCTCTAATAAATAATAAATAATAATCCATAATAAACCCCGGGAAAGGTAGCTGCTGCCTTGGCAGGAACTAATGGGGATCTATAATAAACCCCAGGAAGAGTAGCTGCTACCTTGGCAGGAACTAATGGGGATCCATAATAAACCCCAGGAAGAGTAGCTGCTGCCTTAGCAGGAACTAATGGGGATCCATAATAAAACCCAGGAAGAGTAGCTGCTGCCTTGGCAGGAACTAATGGGGATCCAATACATATACCCCAGGAATGGAGTAGCTGCTGCCTCCAATAGGATCACTAATGGGGATCCATAATAAACCCCAGGAACATCAGCTGCTGCCTTGGCAGGAACTAATGGGGATCCATAATAAACCCCAGGAAGAGTAGCTGCTGCCTTGGCAGGAACTAATGGGGATCCATAATTAAACCCCAGGAAGAGTAGTTGCTGCCTTGGCAGGAACTAATGGGGATCCATAATAAACCCCAGGAAGAGTCAGCTGTGCCTTAGCAGGAACTAATGGGGATCCATACATAAACCCCAGGAAGAGTAGCTGCTGCCTTAGCAGGAAAATCCATAATAAACCCCAGGAAGAGTAGCTGCTGCCTTGGCAGGAACATCATTGGGGATCCATAATAAACTCAAGGAAGAGTAGCTGCTCTCCAATACATCAGGAACTAATGGGGATCCATAATAAACCCCAGGAAGAGTAGCAGCTGCCTTGGCAGGAACTAATGGGGATCCATAATTAAACCCCAGGAAGAGTAGCTGCTGCCTTGGCAGGAACTAATGGGGATCCATAATAAACCCCAGGAAGAGTAGCTGCTGCCTTGGCAGGAACTAGTGGGGTTCCATAATAAACCCCAGGAAGAGTAGCTGCTGCCTTGGCAGGAACTAATGGGGATCCATAATAAACCCCAGGAAGAGTAGCTGCTACCTTGACAGGAACTAATGGGGATCCCAATAAACCCCAGGAAGAGTAGCTGGCCTTGGCAGGAAAAAATGGGGATCCATAATAAACATCAGGAAGAGTAGCTGCTGCCTTGGCAGTAACTAATGGGGATCCATAATAAACCCCAGGAAGAGTAGCTGCTGCCTTAGCAGGAACTAATGGGGATCCAATAAATCCCAGGAAGAGTAGCTGCTACCTTGACAGGAACTAATGGGGATCCATAATAAACCCCAGGAAGAGTCAGCTGCTGCCTTGGCAGGAACTAATGGGGATCCATAATAAACAGGAAGAGTAGCTGCTGCCTTGGCAGGAAAATCCATAATAAACCCCAGGAAGAGTAGCTGCTGCCTTGGCAGGAACTAATGGGGATCCATACATAAACTCAAGGAAGAGTAGCTGTAATTGGCAGGAACTAATGGGGATCCATAATAAACCCCAGGAAGAGTAGCAGCTGCCTTGGCAGGAACTAATGGGGATCCATAATTAAACCCCAGGAAGAGTAGCTGCTGCCTTGGCAGGAACTAATGGGGATCCAATAAACCCCATCAGCTGCTGCCTTGGCAGGAACTAGTGGGGTTCCATAATAAACCCCAGGAAGAGTAGCTGCTGCCTTGGCAGGAACTAATGGGGATCCATAATAAACCCCAGGAAGAGTAGCTGCTGCCTTAGCAGGAACTAATGGGGATCCATAATAAACCCCAGGAAGAGTAGCTGCTACCTTGACAGGAACTAATGGGGATCCATAATAAACCCCAGGAAGAGTAGCTGCTGCCTTGGCAGGAACTAATGGGGATCCATAATAAACCCCAGGAAGAGTAGCTGCTGCCTTAGCATGAACTAATGGGGATCCATAATAAACCCCAGGAAGAGTAGCTGCTGCCTTAGCAGGAACTAATGGGGATCCATAATAAACCCCAGGAAGAGTAGCTGCTACCTTGACAGGAACTAATGGGGATCCATAATAAACCCCAGGAATACTATGCTGCTAGAAGGGACCTTGGCAGGAACTAATGGGGATCCATAATAAACCCCAGGAAGAGTAGCTGCTGCCTTGGCAGGAACTAATGGGGATCCATAATAAACGCAATACTATGAAGATTTGTTCTAATGTTATAGAAGGGAGGGCCAGAACAGTACAGAACATACTAAAAGGCTCGGGTCGGATGCGGGCAACAGATTGTCACTATCACAGGAAGGCGGTTGTGGATGGTTATTGGTAATTGCGGGCGGGTGAACAAACATCTGCCCCGAGCCTCACTAACACACACAACCCACGAGGGACGAGCGAGTCGGGAGATGTGATTAGCGGAGAGAGAAACAGACTGTACAAATAAAGACGGTGGTCTCTCTGTGATTAAAGAAGCTATTCACATCATGTATCTACTCTCAGACAAAACAAAAGAGGATTCCACAGTGGGACCACAGCCCTTCTGTTAACAAGGCCCTCAGTCCTTCCAGCCCTTCTGTTAACAAGGCCCTCAGTCCTTCCAGCCCTTCTGTTAACAAGGCCCTCAGTCCTTCCAGCCCTTCTGTTAACAAGGCCCTCAGTCCTTCCAGCCCTTCTGTTAACAAGGCCCTCAGTCCTTCCAGCCCTTCTGTTAACAAGGCCCTCAGTCCTTCCAGCCCTTCTGTTAACAAGGCCCCCAGTCCTTCCAGCCCTTCTGTTAACAAGGCCCTCAGTCCTTCCAGCCCTTCTGTTAACAAGGCCCTCAGTCCTTCCAGCCAAACTGTTAACAAGGCCCTCAGTCCTTCCAGCCCTTCTGTTAACAAGGCCCTCAGTCCTTCCAGCCCTTCTGTTAACAAGGCCCTCAGTCCTTCCAGCCCTTCTGTTAACAAGGCCCTCAGTCCTTCCAGCCCTTCTGTTAACAAGGCCCTCAGTCTTTCTAGCCCTTCTGTTAACAAGGCCCTCAGTCCTTCCAGCCAAACTGTTAACAAGGCCCTCAGTCCTTCCAGCCCTTCTGTTAACAAGGCCCTCAGTCCTTCCAGCCCTTCTGTTAACAAGGCCCTCAGTCCTTCCAGCCCTTCTGTTAACAAGGCCCTCAGTCCTTCCAGCCCTTCTGTTAACAAGGCCCTCAGTCCTTCCAGCCCTTCTGTTAACAAGGCCCCCAGTCCTTCCAGCCCTTCTGTTAACAAGGCCCCCAGTCCTTCCAGCCCTTCTGTTAACAAGGCCCTCAGTCCTTCCAGCCCTTCTGTTAACAAGGCCCTCAGTCCTTCCAGCCCTTCTGTTAACAAGGCCCTCAGTCCTTCCAGCCCTTCTGTTAACAAGGCCCTCAGTCCTTCCAGCCCTTCTGTTAACAAGGCCCTCAGTCCTTCCAGCCAAACTGTTAACAAGGCCCTCAGTCCTTCCAGCCCTTCTGTTAACAAGGCCCTCAGTCCTTCCAGCCCTTCTGTTAACAAGGCCCTCAGTCCTTCCAGCCAAACTGTTAACAAGGCCCTCAGTCCTTCCAGCCCTTCTGTTAACAAGGCCCTCAGTCCTTCCAGCCCTTCTGTTAACAAGGCCCTCAGTCCTTCCAGCCCTTCTGTTAACAAGGCCCTCAGTCCTTCCAGCCAAACTGTTAACAAGGCCCTCAGTCCTTCCAGCCCTTCTGTTAACAAGGCCCTCAGTCCTTCCAGCCAAACTGTTAACAAGGCCCTCAGTCCTTCCAGCCCTTCTGTTAACAAGGCCCTCAGTCCTTCCAGCCAAACTGTTAACAAGGCCCTCAGTCCTTCCAGCCCTTCTGTTAACAAGGCCCTCAGTCCTTCCAGCCCTTCTGTTAACAAGGCCCTCAGTCCTTCCAGCCAAACTGTTAACAAGGCCCTCAGTCCTTCCAGCCAAACTGTTAACAAGGCCCTCAGTCCTTCCAGCCCTTCTGTTAACAAGGCCCTCAGTCCTTCCAGCCCTTCTGTTAACAAGGCCCTCAGTCCTTCCAGCCCTTCTGTTAACAAGGCCCTCAGTCCTTCCAGCCCTTCTGTTAACAAGGCCCTCAGTCCTTCCAGCCAAACTGTTAACAAGGCCCTCAGTCCTTCCAGCCAAACTGTTAACAAGGCCCTCAGTCCTTCCAGCCAAACTGTTAACAAGGCCCTCAGTCCTTCCAGCCAAACTGTTAACAAGGCCCTCAGTCCGTCCAGCCAAACTGTTAACAAGGCCCTCAGTCCTTCCAGCCCTTCTGTTAACAAGGCCCCCAGTCCTTCCAGCCCTTCTGTTAACAAGGCCCTCAGTCCTTCCAGCCCTTCTGTTAACAAGGCCCTCAGTCCTTCCAGCCAAACTGTTAACAAGGCCCTCAGTCCTTCCAGCCCTTCTGTTAACAAGGCCCTCAGTCCTTCCAGCCCTTCTGTTAACAAGGCCCTCAGTCCTTCCAGCCAAACTGTTAACAAGGCCCTCAGTCCTTCCAGCCCTTCTGTTAACAAGGCCCTCAGTCCTTCCAGCCCTTCTGTTAACAAGGCCCTCAGTCCTTCCAGCCCTTCTGTTAACAAGGCCCTCAGTCCTTCCAGCCCTTCTGTTAACAAGGCCCTCAGTCCTTCCAGCCAAACTGTTAACAAGGCCCTCAGTCCTTCCAGCCCTTCTGTTAACAAGGCCCTCAGTCCTTCCAGCCCTTCTGTTAACAAGGCCCTCAGTCCTTCCAGCCCTTCTGTTAACAAGGCCCTCAGTCCTTCCAGCCCTTCTGTTAACAAGGCCCTCAGTCCTTCCAGCCCTTCTGTTAACAAGGCCCTCAGTCCTTCCAGCCAAACTGTTAACAAGGCCCTCAGTCCTTCCAGCCCTTCTGTTAACAAGGCCCTCAGTCCTTCCAGCCCTTCTGTTAACAAGGCCCTCAGTCCTTCCAGCCCTTCTGTTAACAAGGCCCTCAGTCCTTCCAGCCCTTCTGTTAACAAGGCCCTCAGTCCTTCCAGCCAAACTGTTAACAAGGCCCTCAGTCCTTCCAGCCCTTCTGTTAACAAGGCCCTCAGTCCTTCCAGCCAAACTGTTAACAAGGCCCTCAGTCCTTCCAGCCAAACTGTTAACAAGGCCCTCAGTCCGTCCAGCCAAACTGTTAACAAGGCCCTCAGTCCTTCCAGCCCTTCTGTTAACAAGGCCCTCAGTCCTTCCAGCCAAACTGTTAACAAGGCCCTCAGTCCTTTAACAAGGCCCTCAGTCCTTCCAGCCAAACTGTTAACAAGGCCCTCAGTCCTTCCAGCCCTTCTGTTAACAAGGCCCTCAGTCCTTCCAGCCCTTCTGTTAACAAGGCCCTCAGTCCTTCCAGCCCTTCTGTTAACAAGGCCCTCAGTCCTTCCAGCCCTTCTGTTAACAAGGCCCTCAGTCCTTCCAGCCCTTCTGTTAACAAGGCCCTCAGTCCTTCCAGCCCTTCTGTTAACAAGGCCCTCAGTCCTTCCAGCCCTTCTGTTAACAAGGCCCTCAGTCCTTCCAGCCCTTCTGTTAACAAGGCCCTCAGTCCTTCCAGCCCTTCTGTTAACAAGGCCCTCAGTCCTTCCAGCCAAACTGTTAACAAGGCCCTCAGTCCTTCCAGCCCTTCTGTTAACAAGGCCCTCAGTCCTTCCAGCCAAACTGTTAACAAGGCCCTCAGTCCTTCCAGCCCTTCTGTTAACAAGGCCCTCAGTCCTTCCAGCCCTTCTGTTAACAAGGCCCTCAGTCCTTCCAGCCCTTCTGTTAACAAGGCCCTCAGTCCTTCCAGCCCTTCTGTTAACAAGGCCCTCAGTCCTTCCAGCCAAACTGTTAACAAGGCCCTCAGTCCATCCAGCCAAACTGTTAACAAGGCCCTCAGTTCTGTTAACAAGGCCCTCAGTCCTTCCAGCCCTTCTGTTAACAAGGCCCTCAGTCCTTCCAGCCCTTCTGTTAACAAGGCCCTCAGTCCTTCCAGCCCTTCTGTTAACAAGGCCCTCAGTCCTTCCAGCCCTTCTGTTAACAAGGCCCTCAGTCCTTCCAGCCCTTCTGTTAACAAGGCCCTCAGTCCTTCCAGCCCTTCTGTTAACAAGGCCCTCAGTCCTTCCAGCCAAACTGTTAACAAGGCCCTCAGTCCTTCCAGCCAAACTACTACACAGGGCTACTATTTTTGATTTGGACTCAGTTACACTTTCAGTACTGTCCCCGTCATTTCTCAGCAGTTTAACAATCAAATTTAACACTGGCCTCTGCTCACTGCCCATTTCTGTTGAAGAATATCATCTCGCCAAACTGCAGAGGGACACAGGACTGTGCTTCTGAAAGAGTCCATGTCCAATGGCAGAGGATACCAAGTCTGGTCTTTAGCCTCACCTAAATGATGAGTCTGGTTTTGGCTGGAGCTTACATTGTTTTCACTGTACAGTACCATTCCTCCATAGAGCAGGGCACATCAATAGATTAGATAACGTTGATGAAAGTGTCACTCCTCAATATCACAACATTTGGCAAACTAAATTGAAGGGAAACAACATTGAGGATGACTCAATGAGAATTGTGAAATGTGAAGAAGGCCACAGCTTGATTTCAACCCCAGGGGTTCCCAACAGATGTTGCTGGCCTGCCTGACAGCAGGGCTTGTAGTCTGCAAAGGAACGCACCTGCCTCCAGCCATTCAGCTGGAAAGCACTAGACACTATGTTTGTGTCTGTGTTCCTGCCTGCTGTGTGCGGCGGTCATGCATTTCCCTATGGTGGGAAAGTAGCTCTTTGAGTAAATAAGAGCGCTTGCTGCAGTTTGCATGGACTAGTTATCTAAACAACCTGGTGAGGTCACAACATAGACTCTGTTAGAGGTCTGCACCCGTCTCCACTCTAAAGCCTTGGTTCCATTGTAACTTTAAAGTCAACCCAGGTTGGACTGGCCGTGGTGGGCTGGATGGCCCTGGTGGACTGGCTGGCTGGCCGTGGTGGGCTGGCTGGCTGGCCGTGGTGGGCTGGATGGCCCTGGTGAACTGGCTGGCTGGCCGTGGTGGATAGGCCCTGGTGGGCTGTCCGGCCGGCCCTGGTGGGCTGGCTGGCTGGCCCTGGTGGGCTGGCTGGCTGGCCCTGGTGGGCTGTCCGGCCGGCCCTGGTGGGTGGCCCTGGTGGGCTGGCTGGCTGGCCCTGGTGGGCTGTCTGGCCGGCCCTGGTGGGCTGGACCTGGGCTGTCTGGCCGGCCCTGGTGGGCTGTCTGGCCGGCCCTGGTGGAGGGCTGTCTGGCCGGCCCTGGTGGGCTGCCTGGCCGGCCCTGGTGGGCTGGCTCGAATTGCATTTCCAGTGCCTCTAGAACTTAGAAATGATTTAATGTTGCCAGGTAGCCAATGTGACTGTGCAGCTAGCTAGCTTTACTAATGTTGCAAGCTAGCTAACTAGATTTTGTAGGAAGTCCTTTGGCTACAACTAGCTAGATATCTAGGAAGCTAGTGAGATGTTGAAGAAATAATTTATTAATTAATAATTTATTTCACCCTCACCACGCTGTAACTAACATTACGCCATACTCTTGCCAATGTCAGTTAGACAAGTCTTTGCTAGCATAACAAGCATAACAATCTTAATTCCTACCTTGTTTGCCATATGGCATATAGCTCTAGCTCGCTAGGTTAGCTTTCAATAATGTACCAATATGAATAGCAAAAACCTCTTGCTAGCTAACATTAGCATGCTAGCTGTCATTCAAGGGCTGACTGATCTCATAACAGTTTTCTTGCAAAAACAAAATGGTTTGATTGAGCTAAAGTGTCTGTGTGGTGGTCGGCTGGTGGTCAGCTGGTGGTCAGCTGGTGGTCAGCTGGTGGTCAGCTGGTGGTCAGCTGGTGGTCAGCTAGTGGTCAGCTGGTGGTCTAGAATCACTTGTGGTCAGCTGGTGGTCGGCTGGTGGTCAAGGCTGGTGGTCAGCTGGTGGTCAGCTGGTGGTCAGCTGGTGGTCAGCCGTGGTCAGCTGGTGGTAAATTGAGCTGGTGGTCACTGGCCTGGTCAGCTAATGGTCAGCTGTGGTCAGCTAGGTGGTCAGCTGGTGGTCAGCTGGTGGTCAGCTGGTGGACAAATCACCTTTCAACTGGTGGTTGCATAGTAAGTGTCAGAGACCAATACAATAAACTGAGTGGCCGAGTTACAGTTTGGACTTAAATCAGCTTGATAAATCTATGGCAAGACTTGAAAATGGCTGTCTATCTATGATCAACAACCACCTTGGCATGAGGAATTAATAAAGAATAAAAATGGGCAGATATTGTACTATCCAGGTGTTCAAAGCCATGAGACTGACCCAGAAAGACAGCTGTATTCACTGCCAACGCTGATTCTAACATGTATTGACTCAGGGATGTGAATACTTATGTAAATGAGATATTTCTGTATTTTATTTTCAAAACATTTACAAAAATGTCTAAAAACATATTTTCACTTTGTCGTTATGGGGTATTGTGTACATGGGTGAGAAAAACATATATTGAACCAGTTTGAATTCAGGCTGTTACCACAACATGTGGAATGAGTCGAGGTGAATGAAGGCAGATGAAACCATGGTGGAAACCCCCCCAAGGCAATGTTTACACCAATCCTCTGCTTTAAAAGCACTGATGGGGAGTGTACATGTGCATCGATATAGCCACACCTAGCTAGGCACAACAACAAAGGCCAAGACAGTTGGGCCTGGAGCTGTTACAAGGGAAAGCCACACCAAGGCCGTGTTCCAAATGACACCCTAATTCCCTAAACAGTGCACCACTTCTGAGCAGGGCTCATAGGGAAATAGAGTGTAATTTGGGACTCCGTAATGGTAAAATGACATGCACACTAGCGTGCTTCTGTGATGCAGGGAATCTCAGCCCCCCAGAGTTGACTTATATATATAATTCCAGCATCCAACAGCAGCCATACCTTCTCCATCCAACAGCAGCCATACCTTCTCCATCCAACAGCAGCCATACCTTCTCCATCCAACAGCAGCCATACCTTCTCCATCCAACAGCAGCCATACCTTCTCCATCCAACAGCAGCCATACCTTCTCCATCCAACAGCACCTTCTCCATCCAACAGCAGCCATACCTTCTCCATCCAACAGCAGCCATCCAACAGCAGCCATACCTTCTCCATCCAACAGCAGCCATACCTTCTCCATCCAACAGCAGCCATACCTTCTCCATCCAACAGCAGCCATACCTTCTCCATCCAACAGCAGCCATACCTTCTCCATCCAACAGCAGCCATACCTTCTCCATCCAACAGCAGCCATACCTTCTCCATCCAACAGCAGCCATACCTTCTCCATCCAACAGCAGCCATACCTTCTCCATCCAACAGCAGCCATCCAACAGCAGCCCTTTCTCCACCTTCTCCATCCAACAGCAGCCATACCTTCTCCATCCAACAGCAGCCATACCTTCTCCATCCAACAGCAGCCATACCTTCTCCATCCAACAGCAGCCATACCTTCTCCATCCAACAGCAGCCATACCTTCTCCATCCAACAGCAGCCATACCTTCTCCATCCAACAGCAGCCATACCTTCTCCATTCTCCATCCAACAGCAGCCATACCTTCTCCATCCAACAGCAGCCATACCTTCTCCATCCAACAGCAGCCATACCTTCTCCATCCAACAGCAGCCATACCTTCTCCATCCAACAGCAGCCATACCTTCTCCATCCAACAGCAGCCATACCTTCTCCATCCAACAGCAGCCATACCTTCTCCATCCAACAGCAGCCATACCTTCTCCATCCAACAGCAGCCATACCTTCTCCATCCAACAGCAGCCATACCTTCTCCATCAGCTGGAGGCTTTTGTACATTGTTTGACCTTTCGGTTTTTCATGCAGAAGCTCGGCTGACTAAGATCCTGTTTTTTGTGTGTTTTTTTTACATATGGCACATAAAGTTGAGATGTGCTTCTCTTGTATCTCACAGCTTTGTTTGTGTCTCTGGGTCTCAGACTGGCTTAGTTTGGTTTACTGTTCTGTTTTGGCCACATGTCAAAGTCAAGCGTTCCTGGGAAGATCACGTTTGATCTTATAATCAGTCGCCTTGTTTTTCTCACGCTCTGACGTCACTAGTTTTCCTCTGCATGTTTTGGTGTGCATCCCAAAGGGCACACTGTTCTCTACATAGTGCACTACTTTAGCCAGATCCCAATAGGTCCTAGACTAAAGTAGTGCACTATATAGGGAATGGGGTTCCATTTGAGAGGCATCCTGTCATCTCTAATGGCTAAGTGGGACTGAGGTACACAACGCCCTTCTGATAACCATCTCAGCTTGGCTCTAACCCTTCTCCTTGCCTCATCAAACCAAATGTTATTGGTCACATACACGTGTTTATCAGATGGTATTGGTCACATACACATAATTATCAGATGTTATTAGTCACATATTTATCAAATGTTAATGGTCACATACACATATTTATCAGATGTTATTGGTCACATAATTATCAGATGTTATTGGTCACATAATTATCAGATGTTATTGGGCACATATTTATGAGATGGTATTGCGGGTGTAGCAAAATGCTTGTGTTTCTAGCTCCAACAGTGCAGTAGTATCTAACTAAATGCTTGTGTTTCTAGTTCCAATAGAGCAGTAATATCTAACTAAATGCTTGTGTTTCTAGTTCCAACAGAGCAGTAGTATCTAACCAAATGCTTGTGTTCCTAGCTCCAACAGTGCAGTAGTATCTAACTAAATGCTTGTGTTCCTAGCTCCAACAGTGCAGTAATATCTAACTAAATGCTTGTGTTTCTAGCTCCAACAGTGCAGTAATATCTAACAAGTTCACTTCATACACACAAATCTAAGTAAAGGAATGCAATTAAGAATATATGAATATATGGACAAGCACTGTCAGAGCGGTATAGACCCAGATACAGTAGAATATAATACAGTATGTACATATGGGATGAGTAATGCAAGATACGTAAACACTATTAGTGAGTGGTCCATTTATTAAAGTGGACAGTGATTTCAAGTCTATCTATATAGGGCAGCAGCCTCTAAGGTGCAGGGTTGAGAAACCGGGCGGTAGCTGGCTAGTGGGGGCTATTTAACAGTCTGATGGTCTTGAGATAAACAGCTTCTATCAGTCTCTCGGTCCCAGCTTTGATGCACCAGTACTGACCTCACCTTCTGGATGATAGCGGGGTGAACAGGCAGTGGCTCGGGTGGATAATGTCGTTGATGATCTTTTTGGACTTCCTGTGACATCAGGTGCTGCAGGTGTCCTGGAGGGCAGGTAGTTTGCCCCCAGTGATGAGTTGGGCAGACTGCACCACCTTCTGGAGAGCCCTGGGGTTGCGGGCGGTGCAGTTGCCGTACCAAGCGGTGATACAGCCCGACAGGATGCTCTTGATGGTGCATCTGTAAAATTGTGTGAGGGTAGTAGGTGACAAGCCAAATCTCTTCAGTCTCCTGAGGTTGAAGAGAAGCTGTTGCGTCTTGTGTCTTGCATCTGCTGCACCTTCTTCACCACGCTGTCTGTGTGGGTGGACCATTTCAGTTTGTCAGTAACATGTACGCCGAGGAACTTGAAGCTTTCCACCTTCTCCACTGCGGTCCCGTCGATGTGGATGGGGGGGTGCTCCCTCAGCTGTTTCCTGAAGTTCATCTTTGTTTTGTTGATGTTGAGTGTGGTTATTTTCCTGACACCACACTCCCAGAGCCCTTAGCTCCTCCCTGTAGGCTTGTCATTGTTAGTAATCAAGTATACTACTGTAGTGTCATCTGCAAACTTGATGATTGAGTTGGCGGCGTGCTTGGCCACGTTCACGCATTAATGAACAGGGAGCACAGGAGGGGGCTGAGTACGCACCCTTGTGGGGCCACAGTGTTGAGGACCAGCGAAGTGGAGGTGTTTCCTACCTTCACCATCTGGGGGCGGACCATCAGGAAGTACAGCACCCAGTCGCACAGGGCGGGGTTCAGTCCCGGGGCCTCGAGCTAAATGATGAGCTTGGAGGGCACTATGGTGTTGAATGTTGAGCTATAGTCAATCAACAGCATTATTACATATGTATTCCTCTTGTCCACGTGGGATATGGCAGTGTGATCGTGATTGCATCGTCTGTGGACATATTGGGAAGGTAAACAAATTGAAGTGGGTCTAGGTGGTGACAGGTAAGGTGGAGGTGGATATGATCGTTGACTAGTCTCTCAAAGCACTTCATGATGACAGAAGCTAGTGCTACAGGGCGATAGTCATTTAGTTCAGTTACTTTTGCTTCTTGGGAACAGGAAGAATGGTGTCCATCTTGAAGCATTTGGGGACAGCAGACTGGGATAGGGAGAGATTGAATATGTCCGTAAAACACACCAGCCAGCTGGTCTGCGCATGCTCTGAGGAAGCGGCTAGGGATGCTTAAATGTCTTACTCACATCGGCGGAGAAGGAGAGCCCACAGTCCTTGGTAGGGGGCCGCGTCGGTGGCACTGTTATCCTCAAAGCGGGCAAAGAAGGTGTTTAGTTTGTTTGAAAGCAAGACGTCGGTGCCCGCAACATGGCTGGTTTTCTTTTTTTTTCCTTGTGTCGTCTGTGATCATCTGTAGACCCTGCCACATACGTCTCGTGTCTGAGCCGTTGAATTGAACTCCCACTGTCTGTATACTGACGTTTTGCCTTACGGGGGGAATAACTACACTGTTTGTATTCAGCCATATTCCTAGTCACCTTGCCATGGTTAAATGCGGTGGTTCGCCCTTTCAGTTTTGGACGAATGCCGCTATCCAACCACGGTTTCTAGTTAGGGTAGGTTTTAATATTCACAGTGGGTACAACATCTCCTAAACACTTCCTGATGAACCGAGTCAGCGTATAGGTCGATATTATTCTCTGAAAATATGTCCCAGTCCCAGTGATCAAAACTATCTTGAAGTGTGGATTCCGATTGGTCAGACCAGCGTTGAATAGTCCTTTTGCACAGGTACTTCCTGTTTTAGTTTCTGCCTATAGGAAGGGAGAAGCAGTCATGGTCAGATTTGCCGAAAGGAGGGCTGGGGAGGGCCTTTATAGTCATCCCGGAAGTTGGTTGAGTATTTTGGTAGTGCGAGTACTACAGTCAATATATTCATAGAACTCCGGCATTCTTTTTCTCAAATTCTTCACGGAGAGATACTTATTCCTGTCTGCACGATGACCTGAGAATCCAGCTGGCTGGATGGATTCGGAGCGTATATCTCGAGAGATGCATGTTTCCGTGAAGCAGAGTAGGTTACAATCCCTAAAGTCTCTCTGGCAAGAGATCCATGCCCTGAGCTCGTCAACTATGTTATCCAGAGACTGAACATTAACGAGTAATATTCTCGGAAGCGGTGGGTGGTGTGCGCGCCTCCTAAATCGGACTAGAAACCCACTCCAAGTACCTCTCCTTCGCCGCCATTGTTTTGGGTCGGCTGCTGGAATCAGTTCAATTGCCCCGGGGGAACAAAGGATCTGCTTCGGGAAAGTCGTATTCCTGGTCGTACTGCTGGTGAGTTAAGGCCGCTCTGATATCCAATAGTTCTTCCTGGCTGTATGCAATAACACAAAAATGTTTCTGGCCGAACAATCTTCAGAAATTAGACATAAAAAAACAAAATACTGCCAAGTTTCCTAAGAACAAGAAGCGAGGCAGCCATCTCTATCAACGCCATTGTCTGAAGTTATAAACAACAACATGAAACCACTAACCCTCTCCCTCAGGCTGTATCATAAACAACAACATGAAACCACTACCCCTCTCCCTCAGGCTGTATCATAAACAACAACATGAAACCACTACCCCTCTCCCACAGGCTGTATCACAAACAACAACATGAAACCACTAACCCTCACCCACAGGCTGTATCACAAACAACAACATGAAACCACTAACCATCTCTCTCAGGCTGTATCATAAACAACAACATGAAACCACTAGCTAAACAAACACACCACTTTAACACACATCCAGGACTAAATAACATACTGATCCATCTGACTAATAAGGACTGTTCTATTACAGAACCTGCAACTAATTCCAACACAGCTTGCTGGTTGGCTGGTCGGCTGGCTGGCAGTTATCCCAATAGACAACCTCATACAGACAAGCTCCAAGCCAAGGCTCCATCAGACTCATTTTGGAATGGCTCAGAATTCCATAGCGATTCTCTGTTACATTCCGTAATGTAATGGTCTATTAGGCAAAAAGTGGAACTGCACACAATCCCTTGGCCGGAACGCAGACAGAACCATGAACAGACAGAGGGACTAGGGTTGGGTTAAATTCAGACCACCCCCATCCCTCCCTCCCTCTCCCCCATCCCTCCATCCATCCCAATCATCCGTCCTTCCCTCCCTCTCCCCCATCCATCCCAATCATCCATCCTTCCCCCATCCCTCCCTCTCCCCCCATCCATCCCAATCATCCATCCTTCCTTCACTCCCTCACTCCCTCTCCCCCATCCCTCCATCCGTCCCATTCATCCGTCCATCCCTCCCTCCCTCTCCCCATTCCTCCATCCGTCCCAATCATCCCCCCCATCCCTGAGCCCTTACTATCACCCCAACACGCATAACCCCTATTACCACAGCTATTACCATAACCCCTAGAACACAGCTCCTATTATAGCCAGCTAGAACACAGCACCACTTATAGCCAGCTACAACACAGCTCCACTTATAGCCAGCTACAACACAGCTCCACTTATAGCCAGCTACAACACAGCTCCACTTATAGCCAGCTAGAACACAGCTGCACTTATAGCCAGCTAGAACACAGCTCCACTTATAGCCAGCTAGAACACAGCTCCACTTATAGCCAGCTAGAACACAGCTCAACTTATAGCCAGCTAGAACACAGCTCCACTTATAGCCAGCTAGAACACAGCTGCACTTATAGCCAGCTAGAACACAGCTGCACTTATAGCCAGCTAGAACACAGCTGCACTTATAGCCAGCTAGAACACAGCTCCACTTATAGCCAGCTAGAACACAGCTCCACTTATAGCCAGCTAGAACACAGCTCCACTTATAGCCAGCTAGAACACAGCTGCACTTATAGCCAGCTAGAATACAGCTGCACTTATAGCCAGCTAGAATACAGCTGCACTTATAGCCAGCTAGAACACAGCTGCACTTATAGCCAGCTAGAACACAGCTCCACTTATAGCCAGCTACAACACAGCTCTACTTATAGCCTGCTAGAACACAGCTCCACTTATAGCCAGCTACAACACAGCTCCACTCCCTCAGACCCTATAGCCAGCTAGAACACAGCTCCACTCCCTCAGACCCTATAGCCAGCTACAACACAGCTCCACTCCCTCAGACCCTATAGCCAGCTAGAACACAGCTCCACTCTCTCAGACCCTATAGCCAGCTAGAACACAGCTCCACTCTCTCAGACCCTATAGCCATCTACAACACAGCTCCACTCCCTCAGACCCTATAGCCAGCTACAACACAGCTCCACTCCCTCAGACCCTATAGCCAGCTACAACACAGCTCCACTCCCTCAGACTCTATAGCCAGCTAGAACACAGCTCCACTTATAGCCAGCAAGAACACAGCTCCACTCCCTCAGACCCTATAGCCAGCTACAACACAGCTCCACTCCCTCAGACCCAATAGCCAGCTACAACACAGCTCCACGTATAGCCAGCTACAACACAGCTCCACGTATAGCCAGCGACAACACAGCTCCACTTATAGCCAGCTACAACACAGCTCCACTTATAGCCAGCTAGAACACAGCTCCACTTATAGCCAGCTAGAACACAGCTGCACTTATAGCCAGCTCGAACACAGCTCCACTTATAGCCAGCTAGAACACAGCTCCACTTATAGCCTGCTAGAACACAGCTCCACTTATAGCCAGCTACAACACAGCTCCACTCCCTCAGACCCTATAGCCAGCTAGAACACAGTTCCACTCCCTCAGACCCTATAGCCAGCTACAACACAGCTCCACTCCCTCAGACCCTATAGCCAGCTAGAACACAGCTCCAATCCCTCAGACCCTATAGCCAGCTAGAACACAGCTCCACTCTCTCAGACCCTATAGCCATCTACAACACAGCTCCACTAGCCAGCTCAGACCCTATAGCCATCTACAACACAGCTCCACTCCCTCAGACCCTATAGCCAGCTACAACACAGCTCCACTCCCTCAGACCCTATAGCCAGCTACAACACAGCTCCACTCCCTCAGACCCTATAGCCATCTACAACACAGCTTCACTCCCTCAGACCCTATAGCCAGCTAGAACACAGCTCCACTCCCTCAGACTCTATAGCCAGCTAGAACACAGCTCCACTTATAGCCAGCAAGAACACAGCTCCACTCCCTCAGACCCTATAGCCAGCTACAACACAGCTCCACTCCCTCAGACCCAATAGCCAGCTACAACACAGCTCCACGTATAGCCAGCTACAACACAGCTCCACGTATAGCCAGCGACAACACAGCTCCACTTCAGCCAGCTACAACACAGCTCCACTTATAGCCAGCAAGAACACAGCTCCACTTATAGCCAGCTACAACACAGCTCAACTTATAGCCAGCTAGAACACAGCTCCACTTATAGCCAGCTACAACACAGCTGCACTTATAGCCAGCTAGAACACAGCTCCACTTATAGCCAGCTACAACACAGCTCCACTTATAGCCAGCTACAACACAGCTCCACTTATAGCCAGCTAGAACACAGCTCCACTTATAGCCAGCTACAACACAGCTCCACTTATAGCCAGCTACAACACAGCTCCACTTATAGCCAGCTACAACACAGCTCCACTTATAGCCAGCTAGAACACAGCTCCACTCCCTCAGACCCTATAGCCAGCTAGAACACAGCTCCACTCCAGCTACAACACAGACCCTATAGCCAGCTACAACACAGCTCCATTCCCTCACACCCTATAGCCAGCTACAACACAGCTCCACTCCCTCAGACCCTATAGCCAGCTACAACACAGCTCCACTCCCTCAGACCCTATAGCCATCTACAACACAGCTCCACTCCCTCAGACCCTATAGCCAGCTACAACACAGCTCCACTCCCTCAGACTCTATAGCCAGCTAGAACACAGCTCCACTTATAGCCAGCAAGAACACAGCTCCACTCCCTCAGACCCTATAGCCAGCTACAACACAGCTCCACTCCCTCAGACCCAATAGCCAGCTACAACACAGCTCCACTCCCTCAGACCCTATAGCCAGCTACAACACAGCTCCACTCCCTCAGACTCTATAGCCAGCTAGAACACAGCTGCACTCTAGCCAGCTCGAACACAGCTCCACTTATAGCCAGCTCGAACACAGCTCCACTTATAGCCAGCTAGAACACAGCTCCACTTATAGCCAGCTAGAATACAGCTGCACTTATAGCCAGCTCGAACACAGCTGCACTTATAGCCAGCTAGAACACAGCTCCACTTATAGCCAGCTACAACACAGCTCTACTTATAGCCAGCTAGAACACAGCTCCACTTATAGCCAGCTACAACACAGCTCCACGTATAGCCAGCCAACACAGACCCTATAGCCAGCTAGAACACAGCTCCACTCCCTCAGACCCTATAGCCAGCTACAACACAGCTCCACTCAGACCCTATAGCCAGCTAGAACACAGCTCCAATCCCTCAGACCCTATAGCCAGCTAGAACACAGCTCCACTCCCTCAGACCCTATAGCCAGCTACAACACAGCTCCACTCTCTCAGACCCTATAGCCATCTACAACACAGCTCCACTCCCTCAGACCCTATAGCCAGCTACAACACAGCTCCACGTATAGCCAGCTACAACACAGCTCCACTTATAGCCAGCTACAACACAGCTCCACTTATAGCCAGCTACAACACAGCTCCACTTACAGCCAGCTACAACACAGCTCCACTTACAGCCAGCTACAACACAGCTCCACTTATAGCCAGCTACAACACAGCTCCACTTATAGCCAGCTACAACACAGCTCCACTTATAGCCAGCTACAACACAGCTCCACTCCCATACCAGGGACCTGGGGATTAAGCTGCATAGCACATGATAAAATGCTGTTTGTCAAGTAAATAATCATAAATATCATGGCAGACATTGAAAATGAGAAGCAGATTCCAGTTATTCCTGGAGAGAAAGGAGGGGAGGAAAGTGCCACTTACTTGCAGTCATCTGGCTCTTTGCAGTGTCCATGTTCTGTACTGCAGCCCTGCCGACAAATGGCTGGAGGAGAGAGAGGGAGGGAAGGAGGGGTGGAGGAGGAGGGAGAGGGAGAGGGAGGGCAGGAGTGGTGGAGGAGGAGGGAGAGGGAGCGAAGGAGGGGTGGAGGAGGAGGGAGAGGGAGCGAAGGAGTGGTGGAGGAGGAGGGAGAGGGAGAGGGAGGGAAGGAGGAGGAGGGAGAGGGGGAGGGAGGGAAGGAGGGAGGGAAGGAGGGGGTGGAGGAGGAGGAGAGAGGGAGGGAGGGAAGGGGGGTGGAGGAGGAGGGAGAGGGAGGGAGGGAAGGTGGGGGTGGAGGAGGAGGGAGAGGGAGGGAGGGAAGGAGGGGGTGGAGGAGGGGGGAGAGGGAGGGAAGGAGGAGTGGAGGAGGAGGGAGAGGGAGAGGGATGGCAGGAGTGGTGGAGTGATGGAGAGAGGGAGGAGGAGGAGGGAGAGGGACGGAAGGAGGGAGGGAGGAGGGGTGGAGGAGGAGGGAGAGGGAGGGAGGGAGGAGGAGGGGAGGGAGGAGGAGGGAGGGAGGGAAGGAGGGGTGTAGGAGGAGGGAGAGGGAGGGAGGGAAGGAGTGGTGGGTGGAGGAGGAGGGGAGGGAGGGAGGGAGGGAAGGAGGGGTGGAGGAGGAGGGAGAGGGGAGGGAGGGGGTGGTGGAGGAGGGAGGGGAGGGAGGAAGGAGGGGTGGAGGAGGAGGGAGAAGGAGGGGAAGGAGGGGTGGATGAGGAGGGAGAGGGAGGAGGGAAGGAGTGGTGGAGGAGGAGGGAGAGGGAGGGAAGGAGTGGTGGAGGAGGAGGGAGAGGGAGAGGGAGGGAAGGAGGGGGTGGAGGAGGAGGGAGAGGGAGGGAGGGAAGGAGGGGTGGAGGAGGAGGGAGAGGGAGGAAGGGGAAGGGGGGTGGAGGAGGAGGGAGAGGGAGGGAAGGAAGGAGGGGTGGAGGAGGAGGGAGAGGGAGGGAAGGAGGGGGTGGAGGAGGAGGGAGAGGGGAGGGGAACGAGGGGTGGAGGAGGAGGGAGAGGGAGAGGGGGAGGGAAGGGAGGGAGGGAAGGAGGGGTGGAGGAGGAGGAGAGGGAGGGAGGGAAGGAGGGGTGGAGGAGGAGGGAGGAGGGAGGGAGGGAGGGAGGGAGGACGGGGGTGGAGGAGGAGGGAGAGGGAGAGGGATGGCAGGAGTGGTGGAGTGATGGAGAGAGGGAGGAGGAGGAGGGAGAGGGAGGGAAGGAGGGGTGGAGGAGGAGGGAGAGGGAGGGAAGGAGGGGTGGAGGAGGAGGGAGGGAGGAGGGAGGGAAGGAGGGGTGGAGGAGGAGGGAGAGGGAGGAGGGGGGCAGGAGGGGTGGAGTGATGGAGAGAGAGGGAGGTAGGAGGAGGGAGAGGGAGGGAAGGAGGGGTGGAGGAGGAAGGAGAGGGAGGGGGAGGGGTGTAGGAGGGGGAGAGGGAGGGAAGGAGTGGTGGAGTGATGGAGAGAGGGAGGAGAGGAGGGAAGGGAGGGGAGGAGGGAGTGGAGGAGGAGGGAAGGAGGGGGTGGAGGAGGAGGGAGAGGGAGGGAAGGAGGGGTGGAGGAGGAGGGAGAGGGAGGGAAGGAGTGGTGGGGATGGAGGAGAGGGAGGGAAGGAGGGGTGTAGGAGGAGGAGGAGAGGGAGGGAGGGAGGGGAAGGAGGGGTGGAGGAGGAGGGAGAGAGAGAGGGAGGGAGGGGTGGAGGAGGGAGGAGGGAGAGGGAGGGAGGGAAGGAGGGGTGTAGGAGGAGGGAGAGGGAGGGAAGGAGTGGTGGAGTGATGGAACGAGGGGTGGAGGAGGAGGGAGAGGGAGGGAAGGAGTGGTGGAGTGATGGAACGAGGGGTGGAGGAGGAGGGAGAGGGAGAGGGAGGGAAGGAGGGGTGGAGGAGGAGGGAGGGGGAGGGAGGGAGGAAAGGGGGAGGGAGGATGGAGAGAGAGGGAGGAAGAGGAGGGAAGGAGTGGTGGAGGAGGAGGAGGGAGAGGGAAGGAAGGAAGGAGGGGTGGAGGAGGAGGGAGAGGGAGGGAGGGGTGGAGGAGGAGGGAGAGGGAGGGAAGGGGGGTGTAGGAGGAGGGAGAGGGAGGGAGGGAAGGAGGGGTGGAGGAGGAGGAGAGAGGGGGAGGGAAGGAGGGGTGTAGGAGGAGGGAGAGGGAGGGAGGGAGGGAAGGAGGGGTGGAGGAGGAGGGAGAGAGAGGGAGGGAAGGGGGGTGGAGGAGGTGGGGGAGAGGGAGGGAAGGAGGGGTGGAGGAGGAGGGAGAGGGAGGGAGGGAAGGAGGGGGTGGAGGAGGAGGGAGAGGGAGCGAAGGAGGGGTGTAGGAGGAGGGAGAGGGAGCGAAGGAGGGGTGTAGGAGGAGGGAGAGGGAGGGAGGGAAGGAGTGGTGGAGGGATAGAGGGAGGAGGAGGGGGAGGAGGAGGGGGGAGGAGGAGGAGGGAGAGGGGGAGGGAAGGAGGGGGTGGGGGATAGAGGGAGGAGGAGGGAGAGGTGGGGAGGGAGGAGGAGGAGGGAGGGAGGAGGGAAGGAGGGGGTGGGGGGATAGAGGGAGGAGGAGGGAGATGTGGGAGAGGGAGGAGGAGGGAAGGAGAGGTGGAGGGATAGAGGGAGGAGGGAAGGAGAGGTGGAGGGATAGAGGGAGGAGGAGGGAGAGTTGGAGAAGGGAAGGTGTTGGGGGGGAAGAGGATGTGGCGTGGGGGTAAGGGACAGGAAGAAAGCCTAAATTAGCACACACGTCAGTAAATACCTGTTGGTAGTATTAAGTGACGGTTGTTGGCAGTTCGGCACCTAATGTCTTTTGACATTTGACACACGCAAGTACAAAAGGGAGGAAGTTAATCGGCAACCTGAACATCCATCCTAGTGTGTTCATAGCCTTGCATTCCCCTTTCTCCAACATTGAAATAGTCCGTACCATCATAATCTTTCCAGGAAGGGATCTCAAGAGGTCAGCAGGAAGTAGTCCGTGTTTACGTACGTGTGTTACATTCTCGTCCAGACCAGCCCTCCAGACAGGTCTTATTCCCGTTGTCGTCGCAGGTGTAGTGCCCGAAGAACTCGTCTCGGGGTCGGCAGAACTTGTTGCATCCGAAGCCATAGTAGTGCTCGTCACAGCTGACCCGGATCTGATAGTCAAACTGACCAATAGGACCGTTGTGGCTGAGCTTCTGCCACTGATGGCTGGGGTTGATCATCCCACTGTGGGACGCCTTCTCAATCACCTGACCATCACCACCTAATGGGTCATAGATATACAATCAGTTAGAATATATAGTTAACAGGTTACTATCCTTACGAGAAAGACAGAATCACTGCTGAAAAGACAGTTAAATGCATGTCTGAGCGTGTAGAGTACCCCACTATGAGTCATAATACCCAGAAAATATTACCCAGAATTACCTGAAAAGAATACCCATAATACCCGTGAAATAATACCCATAAAATACCCATAAAGATTACCCATAATACCCAGAAAATAATACCCATAAAATAATACCCATTATACCTATAAAATAATACCCAGAAAATAATACCCATAATATCCAGACAAATATTACCCATAATACCCAGAAAAGAATACCCATAATGCCCAATGGGACTCGGGAACTCGACACAGTATTTCTGTGCATTCCAATTGCCATCAATAAAATGCAGTTGTGTTTGTTGTCCGTAGCTTATGCCTACTCATACCATGCAAGTCTACTACACTTTATATGACCGGAGACATTAACAGAATCTGTTTTGATACAACAAATTACAGGGTAGATTACTCTGCTGACACTGACAAACAGACCAATAAAAACAATGTTGTCCATTTACTAGACCAATGAGAAGGGGAGAGAGACACTAATACAATAAACTTAGCAAAAAAAGAAAGGTCCTCTCACTGTCAACTGTGTTTATTTTCAGCATACTTAACATGTGTAAATATTTGTATGAACATAAGATTCAACAACAGACGTAAACTGAACAAGTTCCACAGACATGAGGCCTACAAGCCCTCAGTCCAGCCTCTCTCAGCCTATTGTGGACAGTCTGAGCACTGATGGAGGGATTGTGCGTTCCTGGTGTAACTCGGGCAGTTGTTGTTGCCATCCTATACCTGTCCCGCAGCTGTGATGTTCAGATGTACCGATCCTGTGCAGGTGTTGTTACACGGGGTCTGCAATTGCGAGGACGATCAGCTGTCCATCCTGTCTCCCTGTAGTGCTGTCTTAGGCGTCTCACAGTACGGACATTGCAATGTATTGCCCTGGCCACCTCTGTAGTCATGCCTCCTTGCAGCATGCCTAAGGCACATTCACGCAGATGAGCAGGGACCCTGGGCATCTTTCTTTTGGTGTTTTTCAGAGTCAGTAGAAAGGCCTCTTTAGTGTCCTAAGTTTTCATAACTGTGACCTTAATTGCCTACCGTCTGTAAGCTGTTAGTGTCTTAACGACCGTTCCACAGGTGCATGTTCATTAATTGTTTATGGTTCATTGAACAAGCATGAGAAACAGTGTTTAAACCCTTTACAATGAAGATCTGTGAAGTTATTTGGATTTTTACGAATTATCTTTGAAAGACAGGGTTCTGAAAAAGGGATGTTTCTTTATTTATTTCTTTGTTTCTTTCTGAGTTTATGTTGTCCATATAACAGACCAATGAGAAGGAGAGACACTATGATGTTGTCCATATAACAGACCAATGAGAAGGAGAGACACTATCATGTTGTCCATATAACAGACCAATGAGAAGGAGAGACACTATGATGTTGTCCATATAACAGACCAATGAGAAGGAGAGACACTATGATGTTGTCCATATAACAGACCAATGAGAAGGAGAGACACTATGATGTTGTCCATATAACAGACCAATGAGAAGGGGAGACACTATGATGTTGTCCATATAACAGACCAATGAGAAGGAGAGACACTATGATGTTGTCCATATAACAGACCAATGACAAGGGCAGACACTATGATGTTGTCCATATAACAGACCAATGAGAAGGGGAGACACTAATATAATGTCCATCTAAACTAGAGGAAGAAACTAGCACCGACCCGACAATGACAAATAGTGAATATGTGCAGCACGACTCAGCAGGTATATGGCTGATGCTCTCTGCTAGTGCCAATAAGAAAGGCTGTAGACTTACGATTGTATATGTTAAAATCAGATTGAATGAAGAATAGTCCGATGGGTGAGAATATTATCAAGTGCTTGTCAAACTGTGAATGAGAGACTGATGAAGTGTGTGCGGCCAGAAACAGAGACGTTATTCTAAATCATTATCAGAGTGGCATCATGCAGCCTTAGAATGTATAAAACAAATCTAAACATAAAGTGTAACATTTGTATCACAAATTATTAAATTACAATAATAACTCTAAATGGAGCATATAGGAGGACCCGTTTCTTTGTAAACCGCTCAACACAGAATAGCCTCATGTTCACACTCTCTTGGAAATCGTTTGGAGAAAATATCCTTTCTATTTTATTCAGCTTTGTTCAGTTGTATTCTTCATACTCTAAAATAATGTCACACAATTCTAAGTTGCCCACAGCCATTTGGTATAGCCAGATCAGGGAATAACATAAGGACAAGTCAGAGTATGTTATTCTGTTCTTCTGCAATAGACTACATTTTCTAGATATCATCGTTAGACCTGTATAAAATACATGGATTTACTGTGAAGGTGTAGGCTATATTTCATGCTTAGATCTAATTAATTTGCTTTTATTCTAAAAAAACTCACTAGTTCTTGCCGTTGACAAGCATACCCATAACATGATGCAGCCATTACAAAGGGGTTAAATAGTTATTGACTAAAGATGTTTCATCTTTCCATTTATCATTAATTGGAGAAACAAATTAAAAACATAATTCCAATTTCACATTACGCAGTATTGTTTGTAGGCCATTAACACAAAATCTCAATTTAATCATTGTAAAATTCAGGCTGTAACATTTCACAGGAAACTCACTGGGGCACTGGGGCTTTAAAATAGACAGAGAGGAAACATCTAGGAGAAAACAGATTGGCTGAATCCCCAATCACACCAATCGTTCGAGGAGAAAACAGATTTGGGATTCAACCAATCCCCCATTTCCTTCACCACTCCATTTGCACTAGTGTCCCAAAACTGAAAATTACCTAGCGCAGGAGCTAATTAAATCCGATAGCCACTTCGACCAAGCCAGCAAGACTGCAGGCTCCACAGCTAAATGGTATACAAAACACACCAAGACGTATCACTTCAGAAATGAAATGTCAGTGGTTTAGGCCTCAATGTGGAGGCTATATACAGGGGGTACCGGTACAGAGTCAATGTGGAGGCTATATACAGGGGGTACCGGTACAGAGTCAATGTGGAGGCTATATATAGGGGGTACCGGTACAGAGTCAATGTGGAGGCTATATACAGGGGGTACCGGTACAGAGTCAATGTGGAGGCTATATACAGGGGGTACCGGTACAGAGTCAATGTGGAGGCTATATACAGGGGTACCGGTACAGAGTCAATGTGGAGGCTATATACAGGGGTACCGGTACAGAGTCATTGTGGAGGCTATATACAGGGGGTACCGGTACAGAGTCAATGTGGAGGCTATATACAGGGGTACCAGTAGAGAGTCAATGTGGAGGCTATATACAGGGGGTACCGGTACAGAGTCAATGTGGAGGCTATATACAGGGGTACCGGTACAGAGTCAATGTGGAGGCTATATACAGGGGGTACCGGTACAGAGTCAATGTGGAGGCTATATACAGGGGGTACCAGTACAGAGTCAATGTGGAGGCTATATACAGATACCGGTACAGAGGTGGACCATGGGGTACAGAGTCAATGTGGAGGCTATATACAGGGGGTACCGGTACAGAGTCAATGTGGAGGCTATATACAGTACAGGGTACCGGTACAGAGTCAATGTGGAGGCTATATACAGGGGGTACCGGTACAGAGTCAATGTGGAGGCTATATACAGGGGGTACCGGTACAGAGTCAATGTGGAGGCTATATACAGGGGGTACGGTACAGAGTCAATGTGGAGGCTATATACAGGGGGTACCGGTACAGAGTCAATGTGGAGGCTATATACAGGGGGTACCGGTACAGAGTCAATGTGGAGGCTATATACAGGGGGTACCGGTACAGAGTCAATGTGGAGGCTATATACAGGGGTACCGGTACAGAGTCAATGTGGAGGCTATATACAGGGGGTACCGGTACAGAGTCAATGTGGAGGCTATATACAGGGGTACCGGTACAGAGTCAATGTGGAGGCTATATACAGGGGGTACCGGTACAGAGTCAATGTGGAGGCTATAAACAGGGGTACCGGTACAGAGTCAATGTGGAGGCTATATACAGGGGGTACCGGTACAGAGTCAATGTGGAGGCTATATACAGGGGGGGTACAGAGTCAATGTGGAGGCTATACAGAGTCAATGTGGAGGCTATATACAGGGGGCACAGGTACAGAGTCAATGTGGAGGCTATACACAGGGGATACCAGTACAGAGTCAATGTGGAGGCTATATACAGGGGGTACCGGTACAGAGTCAATGTGGAGGCTATACACAGGGGTACCAGTACAGAGTCAATGTGGAGGCTATATACAGGGGGTACTGGGACAGAGTCAATGTGGAGGCTATATACAGGGGGTACCAGTACAGAGTCAATGTGGAGGCTATATACAGGGGGTACGGGTACAGAGTCAATGTGGAGGCTATATACAGGGGGTACCGGTACAGAGTCAATGTGGAGGCTATATACAGGGGTACCGGTACAGAGTCAATGTGGAGGCTATATACAGGGGTACCGGTACAGAGTCAATTTGCTATACACAGGGGGCACCATTGTCAATGTAGGCTATATACAGGGGGAGGTAATATGTACATGTAGATAGAGTTTTTAAAGTGACTATACATAGATAATAACAGAGAGTTTTTAAAGTGACTAGCAGCATAGACAGAGAGTATCAGCATAGAAGGGGGGTCAATGCAAATAGTCTGGGTGGCCATTTGATTAGATATTCAGGAGTCTTATGGCTTGGGGGTAGAAGCTATTTAGAGGCCTCTTGGACCTAGACTTGGTGCTCCGGTACCACTTGCCACGTGGTAGTAGAGAGAACAGTCTATGACTGGGGTGGCTGGAGCCATTTATTAGGGCCTTCCTCTGACACCGCCTGGTATAGAGGTCCTGGATGGCAGGAAGCTTGGCCCCAATGATGTACGCACTAACCTCTGTAGCCTTGCCGTACCAGGCAGTGATGCAACCCGTCAGGATGATCTCGATGGTGCAGGTGTAAAATCTTTTGAGGATCTGAGGACCCATGCCAAATCTTTTCGATCTCCTGAGGGGGAATAGGTTTTGTCGTGCCCTCTTCACGACTGTCTTGGTGTGCTTGGACTATGTTAGTTTGTTGGTGATGTGGACACCTAGGAACTTGAAGCTCTCAACCTGCTGCACTACAGCCCTGTCGATGAGAATGGGGGCGTGTTCGGTCCTCCTTTGCCTGTAGTTCACAATCATCTCCTTTGTCTTGATCACGTTGAGGGAGAGGTTGTTGTCCTTGCACCACACGTTCAGGTGTCTGACCTTTTCCCTATAGGCTGTCTCATAGATCAGGCCAACCAGTGTTGTGTCATCGGCAAATGATGTGCCTAGCCGTGCAGTCATGAGTGAAAAGGGAGAACAGAAGGGGACTGAGCACGCACCCCGGAGGGGACCCCGTGTTGAGGACCAGTGTGGCAGATGTGTTGTTACCTACCCTTACCCCCTGGGGCTCATCAGGAAGTCCAGGATCCAGTTGCAGAGGGAGGTGTTTAGTCCCAGGGTCCTTAGCTTAGTGATGAGCTTTGATGGCATTATGGTGTTGAATGCTGAGCTGTAGTCAATGAATAGCATTGTCAACATAGGTCCAGGTGGGAAAGGGCAGCGTGGAGTGCAATAGAGACTGCATCATATTTGGATCTGTTTGAGCGGTATGCAAATTGGAGTGGGTCTACCGTTTCTGGAATAATGGTGTTGATGTGAGCCATGACCAGACTTTCAAAGCACTTCATGGCTAGAGACGTCAGTAGTCATTTAGGCAGGTTACCTTAGTGTTCTTGGGCACAGGGACTATGGTGGTCTACTTGAAACATGTTGGTATTACAGACTCAGACAGGGAGAGGTTGAAAATGTCAGTGAAGACATTTGCCAGTTGGTTAGCGCATGCTCGGAGTACACATCTAGTAATAGGTCTGGCCCTGCGGCCTTGTGAATGTTGACCTGTTCAAAGGTCTTAAATCGGCTGCAGAGAGCGTGATCACACAGTCATCCGGAACAGCTGATGCTGTCATGCATTTTTCAGTGTTACTTGCATCGAAGCGAGCATAGAAGTTATTTAGCTCATCTGGTAGGCTCGTGTCACTTGGCAGCTCTCGGCTGTGCTTCCCTTTGTAGTCTGTAATAGTTTGCAGGCCCTGCCACATCCGATGAGCATCGGAGCCAGTGTAGTATGACTCGATCTTAGTCTTGTATTGATGCTTAGCATGTTTGATGGTTCGTCTGAGAGCATAGCGGGATTTCTTATAAGCTTCCGGGTTAGAGTTCCGCTCCTTAAAAGCAGCAGCTCAGTACGATTGTTGCCTGTAATCCATGTCTTCTGGTCTGTACATACGGTCACTGTGGGGATGACGTCATCGATGCACTTATTGATGAAGCCAGTGACTGATGTGGTGTACTCCTCAATGCCATTGGAGGAATCCAAGAACATGTTCCAGTCAGTGATAGCAAAACAGTCCTGTAGTTTAGCATCTGCTTCATCTGACCACTTTCTTATTGACCCAGTCACTGGTGCCTCCTGCTTTAGGTTTTGCTTGTAAGCCGGAATCAGGATGATATAATTATGGTCAGATTTGCCAAATAGAGGGCGAGGGAGAGCTTTGTATGCGTCTCTGTGTGTGGAGTAAAGGTGGAGTTTTTTTCCCTCTGGTTGCACATTTCAGATGCTGATAGAAACTTGGTAAAAATGGATTTAAGTTTCCCTGAATTTAAGTCCCCTGCCACTAGGAGCACCGCCTCTGGGTGAGCGTTTTCCTGTTTGCTTATTGTGGTATACCCCTCATTGAGTGTGGTTTTAGTGCCAGCATCGCTCTGTGGTGGGATGGAGACAGCTACGAAAAATACAGATGAAAACTCTGTAGGTAGATAGTGTGGTCAACAGCTTATCATGAGAAACTCTACCTCAGGCGAGCAAAAATGTGAGACTTTTCTTAGATATCGTGCACCAGCTGTTGTTTACAAATATGCATAGGCCCCCGTCCCTTATCTTACCAGAGGCTGCTGTTCTGTCTTGCAGATAGTGTGTATAAACCGGCAGCTGTATGATATCAATGTCATCGTTCAGCCACGACTCGGTGAAACATAAGATATTACAGTTTTTAATTTCCCGTTAATAGGATATACGTGCTTTCAATTCATCCCATTTATTTTCCAGCGATTGAATGTTAGCTAACAGTACGGTGGCAAAGGCAGATCATCGCCTGATCCTCACAAGGCACCCCCATCTCTTTCTGCGTAATCTCCGTTTCCTTCTCCAGCGAATGACGCGGATGAGGGCCTGCTCGGGTGTTTGTAGTATATCCTTCCTGGCCGACTCATACGGTAGCAGCAACTATGTACAAAATAAAAAAGTTACCAAATTATTTTTGGGGGGTTAAGAACCAAAAAAACAGCAGCCATCCCCTCTGGCGTCATTTTCTCCTCTCTCCCATTCTCTCCTTCCCTCTGGCTGATACTCAAAAGAGACTGTGATACGGCAGAGGGTAAATATTCTCATAACCCCTCTTGGCACTGGAGAACAACCTGGATGAGCTCCGTTCAAGACTATCAACGGGACCTGGAGAACTGGAATATCCTGTATCTCGGAAACACTGGAGAACAACCTGGATGAGCTCCGTTCAAGACTATCCTATCAACGGGACCTGGAGAATGTTTCTCGGAAACTTGGGTGAACAAAGGCTAATATTCCAGCTGGTTTTTCTATACAGGACAGAACGACATTGTCGGGTGGTGTGTGTCTATTAACAGCAGTTGGTGTCTAATGTTAAGGAAGTCTCAAGGTGCTGCTCGTGTGAGTTCTAACACCTTGTGATAAGCTGTCGACCGTACTATACTGAACAAAAATATAAAACACAACATGTAAAGTTTTGGTTTTCTGAAACCAAATTTACCAGATATATTCCATTGGCACAAAAACCGTATTTTTCCTTCAGAAAGCCAAGAGCTGTCAAGGCAAAGGGTAACTATTTGGAGAATCTCAAATAGAAATATATTTTGATTTGTTTAACACTTTTTTGGTTACTACATGATTCCATGTGTTATTTCATAGTTTAGATTTTTTTTTTTAAGAAAAACCCTTGAACGAGGTTTTCGAAAACTTTTGAAAGGTAGTATATGTATGCTGTATCGTTAAGATGTCCCTTCACTGGAACTAAGGGGTCCAAACCATGAAAAACAGCCCCAGACCATTATTCCTCCTCCACCAAACTTTACAGTTGGCACTATGCATTGAGGCAGGTAGTGATCTCCTGGAATCCCACAAACCCAGATGTGTCTGTCAGACTGCCAGATGGTGAAGCACGACTCATCACTCCAGAGAACGCATTTCCACTGCTCCGGAGTCCAATGGCTTTACACCACCCCAGCTGACATTTGCATTACACATGGTGATCTTAGGCTTGTGTGCGGCTGCTCGGCCACGGAAACCCAATTCATGAAGCTCCCGACGAACAGTTATTGTGTGGACGTTGCTTCCAGAGGCAGTTTGGAACTCAGTAGTGAATGTTGCAACCAAGGACAGACCATTTAAAATGCACTATGCACTTCAGCGGTCCGTTTCTGTGAGCTTGTGTGGCCTACCACTTTGCTAATGAGCCGCTATTGCTCCTAGACATTTCCAATTCCTAATAACAGCACTTACAGTTGACTGGGGAAGCTCTAGCGGGACAGACATTTGATGAACTGACTTGTTGGAAAGGTGGCATCCTATATGATGGTTACATGTTGAAAGTTACTGACCTCTTCAGAAAAGCCATTCTACTGCCAATCTTTTCTATGGAGATTGCGCGGCTGTGTGCGAGGCTGTGTGCGCGGCTGTGTGCGCGGCTTTGTGCTCTATAAATATTTATTTTTATAACCCCCCTTTTCGGAGGACAAATATATATATATTTTTTTACAGCTTATCTGCTACATTTTTACAAACATGGTACCTTTATATACACATCAGTCACATATCAATAATACATTAACAAATAAACTATTTAATCCCTCCCCCTCAGCCCATCCCACCTATCACCATAGACCACCCTCTCAGCCCATCCCATCTATCACCATAGACCACCCTCTCAGCCCATCCCACCTATCACCATAGACCACCCTCTCAGCCCATCCCACCTATCACCATAGACCACCCTCTCAGCCCATCCCATCTATCACCATAGACCACCCTCTCAGCCCATCCCACCTATCACTATAGACCACCCTCTCAACCCATCCCATCTATCACCATAGACCACCCTCTCAGTCCATCCCATCTATCACCATAGACCACCCTCTCAACCCATCCCATCTATCACCATAGACCACCCTCTCAGCCCATCCCACCTATCACCATAGACCACCCTCTCAGCCCATCCCACCCCCTCAGCCCATCCCACCTATGAGCATAGACCACCCTCTCAGCCCATCCCACCCCCTCAACCCATCCCACCTATGACCATAGACCACCCTCACAGCCCATCCCACCTATCCCTATACACCACCCTCACAGCCAATCCCACCTATCACCATAGACCACCCTCTCAGCCAATCCCACCTACGACCATAGACCACCCTCTCAGCCCATCCCACCTATCACCATAGACCACCCTCACAGCCAATCCCACCTATCACTATAGACCACCCTCTCAGACCATCCCACCTATCACCATAGACCAGCCTCTCAGCCCATCCCACCTATCACCATAGACCACCCTCTCAGCCCATCCCGCCTATCACCATAGACCACCCTCTCAGCCCATCCCACCTATCACCATAGACCACCCTCACAGCCCATCCCACCTATCACTATACACCACCCTCTCAGCCCATCCCACCTACGACCATAGACCAGCCTCTCAGCCCATCCCATCTATGACCATAGACCACCCTCTCAGCCCATCCCGCCTATCACCATAGACCACCCTCTCAGCCCATCCCACATCTTTGTAAGGAGTTGAAAGTCTGTGTTGCCCAGCAACAGCCCCAAAACATCACTGCTCTAGAGGAGGAGGAATGGGCCAAAATACCAGCAACAGTGTGTTGACTTACAGAAAACATTTGACCTCTGTCATTGCCAACACAGGGTATATAACAAAGTATTGAGATAAACTTTTGTTATTGACAAATACTTATTTTCCACCATAATTTGTAAATAAATTCATTAAAAATCCTATCAATGTGATTTTCTGGATTTTTTTTTTCTCATTTTGGGGAACCTCCCACTGCCTGCCTCTCTTCCTCTGACTGGGGACCCTCCCACTGCCTGACTGGGGACCCTCCCACTGCCTGAATAAATTTATTTATTTTACCTTTATTTAACTAGGCAAGTCAGTTAAGAAAAAGTTCTTATTTTCAATGACGGCCTAGGAACAGTGGGTTAACTGCCTGTTCAGGGGCAGAACGACAGATGTGTACCTTGTCAGCTCGGGGGTTTGAACTTGCAACCTTCCGGTTACTAGTCCAACGCTCTAACCACTAGGCTACCCCCCCCCCCCCCAACTGGGGACCCTCCCACTGCCTGCCTCCCCCACCCCCCCGGCTGGGGACAAAGCCACACTCGCCACAGCCACCAGTAATTACAGAGTGAGACTGACACCAGAAACCACAGTCACATCCAGCCAGGACTCCTGCCAAACAACACTCAGCACTTTCTCCTACTTCACTCAATGTATTCTGTCCTTCTCATACACAGGCCACTCTCCCACACAGACACACTCCTTTGTACACACAGGCTACAAACAAGACAAGTCAAGAGTTAAGTCACACACACACACACAGAGAGAAACATGCATAAAGTCAAGAGTTAAGTCACACAGAGAGAAACATGCATAAAGTCAAGAGTTAAGTCACACACACAGAGAGAAACATGCTTAAAGTCAAGAGTTAAGTCACACAGAGAGAAACATGCATAAAGTCAAGAGTTAAGTCATACAGAGAGAGAAACATGCATAAAGTCAAGGGTTAAGTCACACACACACAGAGAGAAACATGCATAAAGTCAAGAGTTAAGTCACACACACAGAGAGAAACATGCATAAAGTCAAGAGTTAAGTCACACAGAGAGAGAAACATGCATAAAGTCAAGAGTTAAGTCACACAGAGAGAGAAACATGCATAAAGTCAAGAGTTAAGTCACGCAGAGAGAAACATGCATAAAGTCAAGAGTTAAGTCACACAGAGAGAGAAAAATGCATAAAGTCAAGAGTTAAGTCACACAGAGAGAAACATGCATAAAGTCAAGAGTTAAGTCACACAGAGAGAAACATGCATAAAGTCAAGAGTTAAGTCACACAGAGAGAGAAACATGCATAAAGTCAAGAGTTAAGTCACACAGAGAGAAACATGCATAAAGTCAAGAGTTAAGTCACACAGAGAGAAACATGCATAAAGTCAAGAGTTAAGTCACACAGAAAGAAACATGCATAAAGTCAAGAGTTAAGTCACACAGAGAGAAACATGCATAAAGTCAAGAGTTAAGTCACACAGAGAGAAACATGCATAAAGTCAAGTATTTACACAAGTATCTACCGGGCAAATCCTTGGTAACGGAATTACACAGTCTCAGATTATTCACTTTAAAATGTACACACAGACTGACCCAGAGAGAGACAGACACACACACAAACAATAGTATTGTTGATATGTAGTGGTGTAATGCTGTATTGTAGTGGTGTAATGCTGTATTGTAGTGGTGTAATGCTGTATTGTAGTGGTGTAATGCTGTATTGTAGTGGTGTAATGCTGTATTGTAGATATGTGGTTGTGTAATGTTGTACTGTAGTGGTGTAATGTTGTATTGTAGTGGTGTAAAGTTGTATTGTAGTGGTGTAAAGTTGTATTGTAGTGGTGTAAAGTTGTATTGTAGTGGTGTAAAGTTGTATTGTAGTGGTGTAAAGTTGTATTGTAGTGGTGTAGTGCTATATTGTAGTGGTGTAATGTTGTAGTGGTGTAAAGTTGTATTGTAGTGGTGTAGTGCTGTATTGTAGTGGTATAGTGCTGTATTGTAGTGGTGTAATGTTGTATTGTAGTGGTGTAATGTTGTATTGTAGTGGTGTAATGTTGTATTGTAGTGGTGTAATGTTGTATTGTAGTGGTGTAATGTTGTATTGTAGTGGTGTAATGTTGTATTGTAGTGGTGTAATGTTGTATAACATTTACATTACATTTAAGTCATTTAGCAGACGCTCTTATATTGTAGTGGTGTAATGTTGTATTGTAGATATGTAGTGGTGTAATGTTGTATTGTAGCTGGCCAACACAGCCAACACACCTTCTCTAGCTGGGGTCAGGGGTCATCAAAATGCTGCTAACATAACCTTTCACCTCCAACCAACGAAACCAGCAGGTATCCACCAGAACCACAGCATAGCCTGACAGCGACAAACACTTTCAAATGTGGGATTATGATGTTGACACTTTGCTTTTAATGCCAACTAGTGACCTCACAGGATCCAACCCAACACTGTAATGTCTCACACAATTTCCAACTCAGTCGACATGGTGCTACATAACAGTGCCATGATGAAATGTCGACAGGTTGATCTGAAACATAAACCAACACACAAACACTACTGCACAATCTCATACACTGTACCGTGTTGATGATTTTGAACACCATCAATACCATTGAAACTTTCTTTGAAACGTTTCAATAAATTGTAATATTCGAAGCTACTTTTTAAGTTAATACCTGCAGTCAATTTATGCAATACGTTAGGAGATAAAGCAGACTGCGTTCTTCATTTCAGCTGTCACATTATTTACATGATGAAGTTTACCGTAGTTCCCCAGAACAGTTGAGCCTGTCACGTGTTGGTTTGTAAATAACAACATGGGAAAAAGGAAGCAGCTGAGCTCAGCTGTGTCTTCGGTTTGCTAGTAATCTCAGTAACTGGCTGAATTAATAAGGAGACTGGGCATCATATAGTGTCAGATTTCTGCCGTGTTTGAGAAGCGTTTTGGATGAGTAGTCTGTACAGCTGCCACTGCCATTTAGATTTTCTTGACGTTTTTTTTTTACCTCTCCTCGGCCCCTCAGTCTGCTCTTCCCCGAGCAGACAGGCAGGCCGTTTCCCTAGCGACCCCATACAGTGTTCACCATAGGGAACCTATTCAATTCCTAGAGGAGCTATGTCATTAACACTCAAAGTTCCAGAATGGGCTGAAAATGGCAGCCATCTTGGTCAGGGAGAAATCCAAACCAGTCTAATTGGAATGACTGGCAGTAGAGGTATTTCCCTCCATAAGGTAAAACCTAGATAATAATATTATTATTCCTTTATGCAGGAAAATAAAAGGAACGTGATATCAGAAATTGTGGAATAGAATTGTACTATGTTGGGGGGGGGGTGCTGACCTTAGCTGGTAGGCCAGGTAGCAAAACAGACATATTCCTGCACTGGAGCCAGGTCAGCACCCCCCCCCAACACACCCACAGAGCTACTCACCACTCGTGTCGTTGTTAGCGTCCAAGGCTTCCACTATCAACGTGTATGACCTCTGGGGAAGACAAAGAGTTCAGGGTCAACAACCAAACAACATCTGAACATCAAAAAAATATATCAACTCAGCAAAAAAAAAGGACCCTGTCTTTCAAAGATAATTCGTAAAAATCCAAATAACTTCACAGATCTTCATTGTAAAGGGTTTAAACACTGTTTCCCATGCTTGTTCAATGAACCATAAACAATTAATGAACATGCACCTGTGGAATGGTCGTAAAGACAATGCTGCAAGGAGGCATGAGGACTGCATATGAGGCCAGGGCAATAAATTGCAATGTCTACACTGTGAGAGGCCTAAGGCAGCGCTACACGGAGACAGGATGGACAGCTGATAGTCTTCGCAGTGGCAGACCCCGTGTAACAACACCTGCACAGGATCGGTACATCTGAACATCACAGCTGCGGGACAGGTACAGGATGGCAACAACAACTGCCTGAGTTACACCAGGAACGCACAATCCCTCCATCAGTGCTCAGACTGTCCACAATAGGCTGAGAGAGGCTGGACTGAGGGCTTGTAGGCCTGTTGTAAGGCAGGTCCTCACCAGACATCACCGGCAACAGGAGATGCACTGCAGTACTTAATGCCGCACCAGATACTGACTGTTACTTTTGATTTTGACCCCCCTTTGTTCAGGGACACACTATTCCATTTCTGTTATTCACATGTCTGTGGAACTTCAGTTTATGTTCAGTTCAGTTTATGTCTCAGTTGTTGAATCTTGTTATGTTCATACAAATATTTACACATGTTAAGTTTGCTTAAAATAAACGCAGTTGACAGTGAGAAGACATTTATTTTTGCTGATATATATATATATATAAACACTGAAAACCTCTAACAGCAACAGTTCAAACTAACAGCAACACCATCTACGATAGTATCTGGTGTCTGTGTGACTGCAAACTATAAAATTAGGATTGAGAATCCTAGAAAGGACAACCTTCTTGTGATGGTATGAAGGTCAGCCATTTTGGTCAGGGAGTTGGTCAACCATGGTTTGCCAACGCTGTGATAAATGATTTTAATCCATTATTTTACATGATCCTCTCTGTACTGTTTCAACTAGCCAGACCATTTAAGGAATTAACCCATAAATTGCTGAAATTAACTGCCAATATGCCAACATACCATTCAAACAATGCAGTCAACCCACAGCCATTCACTGGCTGAAATCAGCTGAAAAAAATGAGACAAGTTGATAATACAACAAGTACTGCTATTGTCATATACAGTATATGCACATAATAGCATTTTTCATAAGTATTCATGAGTATTTCTTGCCAATTGAAAGGGTTTTCCATGCTAGCAGTGGTGCCTGTATGTCAGTCTCACAGTAGCAACGTAACTTGAACTACAACAAGACATTTCAGGCATTTCACAGCTTAGATTTTGAAACGTATCTAGTCTTAAATTTACTGTTAAGTGAACCTTGCATTGTTATATATAGATACAATTTTTGTAAATGATCTCAGGTGGGCTTAAAGTGTACAGTAGCACAAAAAGCACTCCCTCTATAGAGAATGTAAATTGCAATAAATATTGCTCAATACTAACTTTGCATAATATTGTAGTCCATTGCGTATATTTATACCACAAACCACTGGTTTCCATGTATGTTATGAGGAGACGTTGCTGTTCTGTCTTTTCACCATTAATCACTGTTGCTCCAAATAAGCCCGGTATGTTCCTACCACGCCCGGTATGCTCCTACCACGCCCGTTATGCTCCTACCACGCACCGGTATGCTCCTACCACGCCCGTTATGCTCCTACCACACCCGTTATGCTCCTACCACACCCGGTATGCTCCTACCACACCCGGTATGCTCCTACCATGCCTGGTATGCTCCTACCACACCCGGTATGCTCCTACCACACCCGGTATGCTCCTACCACGCCCGTTATGCTCCTACCACACCCGGTATGCTCCTACCACACCCGGTATGCTCCTACCACACCCGGTATGCTCCTACCATGCCTGGTATGCTCCTACCACACCCGGTATGCTCCTACCACGCCCGTTATGCTCCTACCACACCCGGTATGCTCCTACCACACCCGGTATGCTCCTACCACACCCGATATTCTCCTACCATGCCTGGTATGCTCCCACTAAACTACTAACCTTGACCGGAGTCAATCCCAAACCTTAACCGGAGTCAATCCCAAACCTTGACCGGAGTCAATCCCAAACCTTGACCGGAGTCAATCCCAAACCTTAACCGGAGTCAATCCCAAACCTTAACCGGAGTCAATCCCAAACCTTGACCGGAGTCAATCCCAAACCTTGACCGGAGTCAATCCCAAACCTTAACTGGAGTCAATCCCAAACCTTAACCGGAGTCAATCCCAAACCTTGACCGAGTCAATCCCAAACCTTAACCGAGTCAATCCCAAACCTTAACCGGAGTCAATCCCAAACCTTGACCGGAGTCAATCCCAAACCTTGACCGGAGTCAATCCCAAACCTTAACCGGAGTCAATCCCAAACCTTGACCGGAGTCAATCCCAAACCTTGACCGGAGTCAATCCCAAACCTTGACCGGAGTCAATCCCAAACCTTGACCGGAGTCAATCCCAAACCTTGACCGGAGTCAATCCCAAACCTTAACCGGAGTCAATCCCAAACCTTAACCGAGTCAATCCCAAACCTTAACCGGAGTCAATCCCAAACCTTGACCGGAGTCAATCCCAAACCTTGACCGAGTCAATCCCAAACCTTGACCGGAGTCAATCCCAAACCTTGACCGAGTCAATCCCAAACCTTGACCGGAGTCAATCCCAAACCTTGACCGGAGTCAATCCCAAACCTTAACCGAGTCAATCCCAAACCTTAACCGGAGTCAATCCCAAACCTTGACCGGAGTCAATCCCAAACCTTAACCGAGTCAATCCCAAACCTTAACCGGAGTCAATCCCAAACCTTCCCAAACCGGAGTCAATCCCAAACCTTGACCGGAGTCAATCCCAAACCTTAACCGGAGTCAATCCCAAACCTTAACCGGAGTCAATCCCAAACCTTGACCGAGTCAATCCCAAACCTTAACCGGAGTCAATCCCAAACCTTAACCGGAGTCAATCCCAAACCTTGACCGAGTCAATCCCAAACCTTAACCGAGTCAATCCCAACCTTAACCAAACCTTAACCGGAGTCAATCCCAAACCTTGACCGAGTCAATCCCAAACCTTAACCGGAGTCAATCCCAAACCTTCAAACCGGAGTCAATCCCAAACCTTAACCGGAGTCAATCCCAAACCTTGACCGGAGTCAATCCCAAACCTAACCGGAGTGACCGGAGTCAATCCCAAACCTTAACCGGAGTCAATCCCAAACCTTGACGGAGTCAATCCCAAACCTTAACCGGAGTCAATCCCAAACCTTAACCGGAGTCAATCCCAAACCTTAACCGAGTCAATCCCAAACCTTGACCGGAGTCAATCCCAAACCTTGACCGAGTCAATCCCAAACCTTAACCGAGTCAATCCCAAACCTTACCGGAGTCAATCCCAAACCTTAACCGAGTCAATCCCAAACCTTAACCGGAGTCAATCCCAAACCTTGACCGAGTCAATCCCAAAACCGAGTCAATCCCAAACCTTGGAGTCAATCCCAAACCTTGACCGGAGTCAATCCCAAACCTTGACCGGAGTCAATCCCAAACCTTGACCGGAGTCAATCCCAAACCTTAACCGGAGTCAATCCCAAACCTAACCGGAGTCAATCCCAAACCTTAACCGGAGTCAATCCCAAACCTTAACGGAGTCAATCCCAAACCTTAACCGAGTCAATCCCAAACCTTAACCGGAGTCAATCAAACCTTAAATCAATCCCAAACCTTAACCGGAGTCAATCCCAAACCTTAACCGGAGTCAATCCCAAACCTTAACCGAGTCAATCCCAAACCTTGACCGAGTCAATCCCAAACCTTAACCGGAGTCAATCCCAAACCTTAACCGGAGTCAATCCCAAACCTTAACCGGAGTCAATCCCAAACCTTAACCGGAGTCAATCCCAAACCTTGACCGGAGTCAATCCCAAACCTTAACCGGAGTCAATCCCAAACCTTGACCGGAGTCAATCCCAAACCTTAACCGGAGTCAATCCCAAACCTTAACCGGAGTCAATCCCAAACCTTAACCGGAGTCAATACCTCAAGATTTTCAGAGGTAATGACTAAACTTAGAAAATGTGACTTTTGGAAACAACTTCTAAATTTTACATTTGAGAAACATGGCTGAACTTTTGAATGACTACCTCATCTCTGTACCCCACACATACAATTATCAGTCGAGCAGTGCATTTCAAACACCGATTCAACCACAAACGATAAGGGAGGTTTTCCAATGCCTCACAAAGGGCACATATTGGTAGGTGTGTAAAATAATAATAATAATAATAATAAACATTGAATCATATTTTTGAGTTTATTAATGACACCTTGGATGGTGTATCAATACAACCAGTCACGCCAAAGATACAGGCGTCCTTCCTAACTCAGTTGCCGGGGGGGAAAAGAAAAAACAGTTTGAGTTTAATGGCTGTGATATGAGAAAACTGAGGATGGATCAACAATCAACAACACTAACCTAATTGACAGAGTGAAAAGAAGGAAGCCTGTGCAGAATAAACTATATTCCAAAACATGCATCCTGTTTGCAACAAGGCACTAAAGTAATACTTCAGAAAATGTGGCAAAGCAATTCACTTTTGTCCTGAATACATATTACTGAGTACCACTCTCCATGTTTTCAAGCATAGTGGTGGCTGCATCATGTTATGGGTATGCTTGTAGGACTGCTGAGTTTTCAGGATTAAAATGAAATGGAGCTAAGGCAAAATCCTAGAGGAAAACCTGGTTCAGTCTGCTTTCCACCTGGGACACTGGGATTCACCTTTCAGCAGGACAATACACACGGCCAAATATACACAGCCATTGTTTCCCAAGAAGACAGTGAATGTTCCTGAGTGGCCAACTTAGACTTAAAATTGTACTTGAAAATCTGTGGCAAGACATGAACCATGGTTGTCTAGCAATGATCAACAACCAATGAGCTTGAAGAATTTGTAAAATAATACAATGGGTAAATATTGCACAATCCAGGTGTGCAAAGCTCTAACAGACTTAACCAGAGAGACTCACAGCTGTAATCAATGCCAAAGGTGCTTCTACAAAGCGCTGACTCAGGGGTGTAAATCCATCTTGACTCCAGGATGTAACACAACAAAATGTGGAATAAGTCAAGGGATATGAATACGTCTTATATGTTTAGAAATGTCTCAATTTAGATTTGGGTGGGATTAATAAGTACACTTATCCAATTTATATTTATATGACAATATTTTAGGTTGACAATTCTATTCCACAATTTCTGATATCACGTTCCTTTTATTTTCCTGCATAAAGGAATAATAATATTATTATCTAGGTTTTACCTTATGGAGGGAAATACCTCTACTGCCAGTCATTCCAATTAGACTGGTTTGGATTTCTCCCTGACCAAGATGGCTGCCATTTTCAGCCCATTCTGGAACTTTGAAGGTTTATGACATACAGTGGCTTGCGAAAGTATTCACCCCCCTTGGCATTTTTTCCTATTTTGTTGCCTTACAACCTGGAATTAAAATATATTTTTTGGGGGGATAGGTTATATCATTTGATTTACACAACATGCCTACCACTTTGAAGATGCAAAATATATTTTATCATTAAACAAGAGATACGACCAAAAAACAGAACTTGAGCGTGCATAACGAATCACATCCCCAAAGTCAATACTTTGTTGAGCCACCTGCTGCAGCAATTATGGCACATCTAGCCACTGGGATGTTTTCCCATTCTTCAAGGCAAAACTGCCCCAGCTCCTTCAAGTTGGATGGGTTCCGCTGGTGTACAGCAATATTTAAGTCATACCACATATTCTCAATTGGATTGAGGTCTGGGCTTTGAGAAAGCCATTCCAAGACATTTAAATGTTTCCCCTTAAACCACTCGAGTGTTGCTTTAGCAGTATGCTTAGGGTTATTGTCCTGCTGGAAGGTGAACCTCTGTCCCAGTTTCAAATCTCTGGAAGACAAACAGGTTTCCCTCAAGAATTTCCCTGTATTTAGCGCCATCCATCAATCCTTCAATTCTGACCAGTTTCCAAGTCCCTGCCGATGAAAAACATCCCCACAGCATGATGCTGCCACCACGCTTCACTGTGGGGATGGTGATCTCGGGGTGATGAGAGGTGTTGAGTTTGCGCCAGACATAGAGTTTTCCTTAATGGCCAAAAAGCTCAATTTTAGTCTCCTCTGACCAGAGTACCTTCTTCCATATATTTGGGGAGTCTCCCACATGCCTTTTGGTGAACACGAAAATGTGTTTGCTTATTTTTTTCTTTAAACAATGGCTTTTTTTCTGGCCCCTTTTACATAAAGCACAGCTCTGTGGAGTTTACGGCTTAAATGCTCCTATGGACAGATACTCCAATCTCCGCAATGGAGCTTTGCAGCTCCTTCAGAGTTATCTTTGGTCTCTTTGTTGCCTCTCTGATTACTGCCCTCCTTGCCTGGTCCGTGAGATTAGGTGGGCGGCCCGCTCTTGGCAGGTTTGTTGTGGTGCCATATTCTTTCCATTTATGAATGGATTTAATGGTGCTCAAAGTTACAGATATTTTTCATAACCCAACCCTGATCTGTACTTCTCTACAACTTTGTCCCTGACATGTTTGGAGAGCTCCTTGGTCTTCATGGTGCCCCTTGCGTAGTGGTGTTGCTGACTCTGGGGCCTTTCAGAACAGGTGTATATATACACCGAGATCATGTGACACTTAACTAAAGTCCATCTGTGTGCAATCTAACTAATTGTGTGATTTCTGAAGGTAATTGGTTGCACCAGATCTTATTTAGAGGCTTCATAGCAAAGGAACTGAATACATATGCACGCACCACTTTTCAGTTGTCATTTTTTTAAAGATTTATTTTTAATAAACAAGTTCTTTTTTATTTCACTTCACCAATTTGGACATATATAAACTTTATTTAACTGTGGCTAGATAACACTGCTGCTCCATCCTGGGTCTCTGACTCTTCTCTACAGATTAGGCGTCAAACAAAGAAACCAACAGTCCGACACCCTCAGCAAGAAACCAACAGTCCGACACCCTCAGCAAGAAACCAACAGTCCGTCACCCTCTGAAGCTCCTGAGGCACCTGGTTTATTGTGTCAAGGCCGGACAACAGGACTGCACCTCAAAACATGACTGCTAATCCTCTACGAACAGCCGTTCGGCAAAGGTTTGGACACACCTACTTAGGGCTACGATGTCCGGCAGACGCACAACAGACCCCTCCATACTGTGGTAGCCGGAGAAGGATAAAGTGATTTATTTACAATTCAAGGCACACTTAACCAGCATGGCTACCACAGCATTCTGCAGCGATACACCACCCCATCTGGTTTGGGCTTAGTGGGACTATCATTTATTTTTCAACAGGACAATGACCCAACACACCTCCAGGCTGTGTAAGAGCTATTTGATCAAGAAGGAGAGTGATGGAGTGCTGCAGTCCTTAGATGACCTGGCCTCCACAATCGCCAGACCTCAACCCAAATGAGAAGGTTTGGTGTGGTGCTCAGCATATGTGGGAACTCCTTCAAGAGTTTTGGAAAAGCCTTCCAGGTGAAGCTGATTGAGAGAATGTCAAGAGTATGCAAAGCTGTCATCAAGGCAAGGGGTGGCTATTTTGAAGAAACTCAAAAACAAATCAAATTATATTTTATATAAACACTTTTTTTGGTTACGACATGATTCCACGTTATTTCATAGTTGATGTCTTCATTATTATTCTACAATGTAGAAAATAGTAAAAATAAAGCGTTTGACAGGTACTGTAGTTAAACACACTTGTAACCTTGTGGGGACACACAATTCAGTCCCATTCAAAATCAAATTTTCCCTAACCCGTAGTCTTACCCTAACCCTACCCCAAAAACAAAACTTAGCTTAGCTCTTAACCCTGGTACTGAGAGAGAGAGATACAGTTGAAGTCGGAAGTTTACATACACCTTAGCCAAATACACTGCTCAAAACAATAAAGGGAACACTAAAATAACACATCCTAGATCTGAATGAATGAAATATTATTCTTAAATAATTTTTTCTTTACATAGTTGAATGTGCCGACAACAAAATCACACAAAAATGATCAATGGAAATCAAATTTATCAACCCATGGAGGGTGTGGCTTTGGAGTCACACTCAAAATTAGACTGATCCAACTTTGATGTAATGTCCTTAAAACAAGTCAAAATGAGGCTCAGTAGTGTGTGTGGCCTCCACGTGCCTGTATGACCTCCCTACAATGCCTGGGCATGCTCCTGATGAGGTGGCGGATGGTCTCCGAAGGGATCTCCTCCCAGACCTGGACTAAAGCATCCGCCAACTCCTGGACAGTCTGTGGTGCAACGTGGCGTTGGTGGATGGAGCGAGACATGATGTCCCAGATGTGCTCAATTGGATTTAGGTCTGGGGAACGGGCGGGCCAGTCCATAGCATCAATGCCTTCACCTTGCAGGAACTGCTGACACACTCCAGCCACATGAGGTCTAGCATTGTCTTGCATTAGGAGGAACCCAGGGCCAACCGCACCAGCATATGGTCTCACAAGGGGTCTGAGGATCTCATCTCGGTACCTAATGGCAGTCAGGCTACCTCTGGCAAGCACATGGAGGGCTGTGCGGCCCCCCAAAGAAATGCCCCCCACACCATGACTGACCCAACGCCAAACCGGTCACGCTGGAGGATGTTGCAGGCAGCAGAACGTTCTCCATGGCATCTCCAGACTGTCACGTCTGTCACATGTGCTCAGTGTGAACCTGCTTTCATCTGTGAAGAGCACAGGGCGCCAGTGGCGAATTTGCCAATCTTGGTGTTCTCTGGCAAATGCCAAACGTCCTGCACGGTGTTGGGCTGTAAGCACAACCCCCACCTGTGGACGTCGGGCCCTCATACCACCCTGATTGAGTCTGTTTCTGACCGTTTGAGCAGACACATGCACATTTGTGGCCTGCTGGAGGTCATTTTGCAGGGCTCTGGCAGTGCTCCTCCTGCTCCTTCTTGCACAAAGGCGGAGGTAGCGGTCCTGCTGCTGGGTTGTTGCCCTCCTACGACCTCCTACGGCCTCCTCCACGTCTCCTGATGTACTAGCCTGTCTCCTGGTAGCGCTTCCATGCTCTGGACACTACCCTGACAGACACAGCAAACCTTCTTGCCACAGCTCGCATTGATGTTCCATCCTGGATGAGCTGCACTACCTGAGCCACTTGTGTGGGTTGTAGACTCCGTCTCATGCTCCCACTAGAGTGAAAGCACCGCCCGCATTCAAAAGTGACCAAAACAAAACATCAGCCAGGAAGCATAGGAACCGAGAAGTGGTCTGTGGTCCCCACCTGCAGAACCACTCCTTTATTGGGGGTGTCTTGCTAATTGCCTATAATTTCCACCTGTCGTCTATTCCATTTGCACAACAGCATGTGACATTTATTGTCAATCAGTGTTGCTTCCTAAGTGGACAGTTTGATTTCACAGAAGTGTGATTGACTTGGAGTTGCATTGTGTTGTTTAAGTGTTCCCTTTATTTTTTTGAGCAGTGTACATTTAAACTCAGTTTTCACAATTCCTGATATTTAATCCTAGTAAAAATTCCCTGTCTTAGGTGAGTTAGTATCACCACTTTATTTTAAGAATGTGAAATGTCAGAATAATAGTAGAGAGAATTATTTATTTCAGCTTTTATTTCTTTCATCACATTCCAAGTGGGTCAGAAGTTTACATACACTCAATTAGTAGTTGGTAGCATTGCCTTTAAATTGTTTAACTTGGGTTAAATGTTTCGGGTAGCCTTCCACAAGATTCCCACAATAAGTTGGGTGAATTTTGGCCCATTCCTCCTGACAGACCTGGTGTAAATGAGTCAGGTTTGTAGGCCTCCTTGCTCACACACTTTTTCAGTTCTGCCCACAAATTCTATATGGGATTGAGGTCAGAGCTTTGTGATGGCCACTCCAATACCTTGACATTGTTGTCCTTATGCCATTTTGCCACAACTCTGGAAGTACACTTGGGGTTATTGTCCATTTGGGAGACCCATTTGCAATCAAGCTTTAACTTACTGACTGATGTCTTGAAATGTTGCTTCAATATATCCACATAATTTTCCATCCTAATGATGCCATCTATATTGTGAAGTGCACCCGTCCCTCCTGCAGCAAAACATTTTTTATTTTATTTATTTCACCTTTATATAACCAGGTCGGCTAGTTGAGAACAAGTTCTCATTTGCAACTGCGACCTGGCCAAGATAAAGCGTAGCAATTCGACACATACAACAACACAGAGTTAAACATGGAAAAACAAAACATACAGTCAATAACACAGTAGAACAAAAGAAAACAAAAAGTCTATATACAGTGAGTGCAAATGAAGTAAGTTTAGGAAATAAATAGGCCATGGTGGTGAAGTAATTACAACATAGCAATTAAACACTGAAATGGTGGATCAGCAGAAGATGAATGTGCAGGTAGAGATACTGGGATGCAAAGGAGCAAGATAAATAAATACAGTATGGGGATGAGGTAGGTAGGTAGATGGGCTGTTTACAGATGGGCTATGTACAGGTGCAGTGATCTGTGAGCTGCTCTGACAGCTGGTGCTTAAAGTTACTGAGGGAGATATGAGTCTCCAGCTTCAGTGAATTTTGCAATTTGTTCCAGTCATGGGCAGCAGAGAACTGGAAGGAAAGACGACCAAAGGAGGAATTGGCTTTGGGGGTGACCAGTGAGATATACCTGCTGGAGCGCGTGCTACGAGTGGGTGCTGCTATGTTGACATGATGCTGCCACCCCCACAACATGATGCTGCCACCCCCACAACATGATGCTGCCACCCCCACAACATGATGCTGACACCCCAGTCCTTGGTTCCAAATATTGGGGAAGATACCAGAGCTGCGGATGATGTTAAAGAGTTTAAGTATTTAAGCCAATTGGAGTTTGAGGACTGTATATTTGATCATTTCATTGAGGATACCATCAACACCACAGAACCCACTTTTTGGGTTGGAGGGTTTTTATTGTGTCCTGTAGTTCATTCAAGGTAATTGGAGAATCCAGTGGGTTCTGGTAGTCTTTAATAGATGATTGTAAGATTTGTATTTGATCATGTATATGTTTTTTCTGTTTGTTCTTTGTTATAGAGCCAAAAAGATTGGAGAAGTGGTTTACCCATGCATCTCCGTTTTGGTATTAGTAGATTTGGATAGAAAACACTGACGTTTCTAATACTGTTTGAATCATGTCTGAGTATAACAGAACTTATGTACCAGGCAAAACCCAGAGGACAAACCATTCAGAATTATTATTTTTTAGGTCGCTGTCTATTCAATGGGTTTTCATTGGGAAACAAGATTTCTTAGGAACTTGTTAGTAGTTCCTCCCGCTTCCACTGGATGTCACCAGTCTTTGGAATTTGGTTGAGGTTATTCCTTTGTGCAATGAAGAAGTACGGACATCTTTGATCAGGGTAACGTTATGTGTACTGTTTGAGAGTTGCGCAAGACTAGAAAAGTAGCGTTAGTTTGTGATCCTCCTGTATTGAAAACATCTTCAATTTGATCGATTATCAACGTTTAAAAATACCTAAAGTTGTATTACAAAAGTAGTTTGAAATGTTTTGGCAATGTTTACAGGTAACTTTTGAGATATTTTGTAGTGACGTTGCGCAAATTGGAAGCTGTTTTTTTTTCTGGATCAAACGCACCAAATAAAATGGACATTTTGGATATATATCCACGGAATTAACCGAACAAAAGGACCATTTGTGTTGTTTATGGGACATATTGGAGTGCCAACAAAAGAAGGTAAGGCATGAATTATATTATATTTCTGCGTTTTGTGTGGGTCCTGCAGGGTTGAAATATGCTACTCTCTCTTTGTTTACCGTTGTGCTATCATCAGATCATTAAAATCTGACATGTTGGCTGGATTCACAATGTGCGTAGCTTTAAATTGCTATCTTACATGTGTGATTTAAACTTTGAATTTTATAGTATTTTATTTGAGAGAGAGGTTAAACAGGTCAACATTTTTCTTAAGTTGTCTGTTATCAAATCTAAAAATGTCTAGGGAAGCTGAGAGGTCAAATATACTGTTTAGGTTTTCTACTGCCATGTTTACACCTTCACTATTACAGTGAAACATTTTGTCCAGGAAGTTTTTTATTTTACCTTAAATTTTACTAGGCAAGTCAGTTAAGAACAAATTCTTATTTTCAATGATGGCCTAGGAACAGTGGGTTAACTGCCTGTTCAGGGGCAGAACAACAGATGTGTACCTTGTCAGCTCGGGGATTTGAACTTGCAACCTTTCGGTTACTAGTCCAACACTCTAACCACTAGGCTACTCTGCCGCCCCGGAAGGAATCGAATTTGTTGTTGCTCAATTGTTTTTTGGTAGATTTCCACACGACTTTCCTTCCATCAATAGCATTTCTTAATATTATTCAGTTCCTTTGACTTTGATGCCTCATGATTGAGTATTTCTCTGTTCAAGTGTGATTTTGCTTTGATCTGATAGAGGTGTCAGTGGGCTGACTGTGAACTCTCTGAGAGACTCTGGGTTGAGGTCAGTGATAAAGTAGTCTACAGTACTACTGCCAAGAGATGAGCTATAGGTGTACCTACCATAGGAGTCCCCTCCAAGCCTACCATTGACTATGTACACACCCAGCGTGCGACAGAGCTGCAGGAGTTGTGACCCGTTTTTGTTGGTAATGTTGTCATAGTTGTGTCTAGGGGGACGTATGGGGGAGGGAATGCTGTCACCTCCAGGTAGGTGTTTGTCCCCCTGTGTGCTGAGGGTATCTTCTCTGTGGCTGTGAATGGAGCTATTGTACACGGTTACAATCAGCTTGGCAGACCGTTCATCTCGTTGACTTTAGATTTAGTCAACCCTGTGATGTTGTAGACATTGGCAGGCCTGGCGATCAGTTTGTCCACAGATAGTCACCTGCACAAGCAGCACAAGGCTAAGGTCCATGTTGATATCAATGTCATGACAACTTGATAACACAAATTAACGAAAACAGAAAACTTTCCATAAGAAAAAAAGACTGTTTCAAGTCTCTCATTATAGTAAACTACCCGGACATGGAACATTATTTAAAAATGTCACGAATAATGGATGGCCTTATCTCAGCACTGCTCTAATGACAGCTGTCCACGATAGGGTCAGACAGGGTTCCATTTCAGTCTTGATGGGTCTTGGCCCTAGTTGCCGTTGTACAGAACAACAAAGGAGGTCTTTCCCCATTGGTTAGGAGGTCGCTATAATAGAATGGAGGCCGTCTTCCTCCTCCTCCCAGGTGTCTCTGTACTTCAGTAAGCAGCAACAATCACCAGGCTAGTTATCATATCAACTCTTTGTACTCAGAAAATTCATTGGCTCTTGTGGACAGACGGCAGAGGTGGGTGATTGGTTGGGTGCAACTGGTTGTTAAAAAGGGACATGGTAAGGACTGAAGCTCTGCTGGGCCTGGAGCTGGCCTGCTGTCCCTCCCAGCTATGTCTGCCACTGGGCCTGGCCTGCTGTCCCTCCCAGCTATGTCTGCCACTGGGCCTGCTGTCCCTCCCAGCTATGGCCACTGGGCCTGTCCCTCCCAGCTATGCCTGCCACTGGGCCTGGAGCTGGCCTGCTGTCCCTCCCAGCTATGTCTGCCACTGGGCCTGGGCCTGCTGTCCCTCCCAGCTATGTCTGCCACTATGCCTGCCACTGGGCCTGGAGCTGGCCTGCTGTCCCTCCCAGCTATGTCTGCCACTGGGCCTGCTGGCCTGCTGTCCCTCCCAGCTATGCTGTCCCTGGGCCTGCTGTCCCTCCCAGCTATGCCTGCCACTGGGCCTGGGCCTGGCCTGCTGTCCCTCCCAGCTATGTGCCACTGGGCCAGCTGGCCTGCTGTCCCTCCCAGCTATGTCTGTCACTGGGCCTGCTGTCCCTCCCAGCTATGTCTGCCACTGGGCCTGGCCTGCTGTCCCTCCCAGCTATGTCTGCCACTGCCTGGGCCTGCTGTCCCTCCCAGCTATGCCACTGGGCCTGGCCACTGGGCTATGTCTGGGCCTGCTGTCCCTCCCAGCTGCCATGTCCCTCCCAGCTATGTCTGCCACTGGGCCTGGGCCTGCTGTCCCTCCCAGCTATGTCTGCCACTGGGCCTGGGCCTGCTGTCCCTCCCGGCTATGTCTGCCACTGGGCCTGGGCCTGCTGTCCCTCCCGGCTATGTCTGCCACTAGGCCTGGGCCTGGCCTGCTGTCCCTCCCAGCTATGTCTGCCACTGGGCCTGCTGGCCTGCTGTCCCTCCCAGCTATGCCTGCCACTGGGCCTGTCCCTCCCAGCTATGCCTGTCACTGGGCCTGCTGGCCTGCTGTCCCTCCCAGCTATGTCCCTGCCACTGGGTCCCTGCTGTCCCTCCCAGCGTCATGCCTGCCACTCGGTTGGAACTCAGGCATTGTCCTCCCAGCTATGTCTGTCACTGGGCCTGCTGTCCCTCCCAGCACCACTGGGCCTGGCCTGCTGTCCCTCCCAGCTATGCCTGCCACTGGGCCTGCTGGCCTGCTGTCCCTCCCAGCTATGTCTGTCACTGGGCCTGCTGTCGCTCCCAGATTGGGCCTGGCCTGCTGTATCCCCATCCACAGGCCTGCTGTCCCTGATGTCTGCCACTGGGCCTGGCCTGCTGTATAAACTGGGCCTGGCCAGTCCCTCATGTGCCACTGGGCCTGGCCTGCTGTCCCTCCCAGCATTGCCACCCTGGGCCTGGCCTGCTGTCCCTCCCAGCTATACTGGGCCTGCTGTCGCTCCCAGCTATGTCTGCCAGTTAATGTCTGCCACTGGGTGCTGTCGTCCCAGCTATGTCTGCCACTTATTCCCAGCTATGTCTGCCACTGCTGTCCCTCCCCATGCCACTGGGCCTGGCCTGCTGTCCCTCCCAGCTATGTCTGCCACTGGGCCTGGGCCTGGCCTGCTGTCCCTCCCAGCTATGTCTGCCACTGGGCCTGCTTTCCAGACAGAGACACCCAGCTATGTCAGACAAAGCTATGTCTGCCACTGGGCCTGCTGTCCCTCCCAGCTATGTCTGCCACTGGGCCTGCTGTCGCTCCCAGCTATGTCTGCCACTGGGCCTGCTGTCGCTCCCAGCTAAAGCTAGCCACTGGGCCTGGCCTGCTGTCCCTCCCAGATGTCTGCCACTGGGCCTGGCCTGCTGTCCCTCCCAGCTATGTCTGCCACTGGGCCTGGGCCTGCTGTCCCTCCCAGCTAGCCAGCTCCCAGATGTCTGCCACTGGGCCTGCTGTCGCTCCCAGAGACTGGGCCTGGGCCTGCTGTCCCTCCCAGCTATGTCTGCCAGTCCCTCCCAGCTATGTCTGCCACTGGGCCTGGCCTGCTGTCCCTCCCAGCTATGTCTGCCACTGGGCCTGGGCCTGCTGTCCCTCCCAGATGTCTGCCAGTCCCTCCCAGCTGTGTCTGCCACTGGGCCTGGGCCTGAGTCCCTCCCGGCAAACAGATGTCTGCCACTGGGCCTGCTGTCCCTCCCGGCTATGTCTGCCTGGGCCTGCTGTCCCTCCCGGAGTCCCTCCCAGCTATGTCTGCCACTGGGCCTGGGCCTGCTGTCCCTCCCAGAGCCACTGGGCCTGGGCCTGCTGTCCCTCCCAGCTAGCCACTGGGCCTGGGCCTGCTGTCCCTCCCAGCTATTCCTGCCAGAAACAGATTCCTGCCACTGGGCCTGGGAGCTGTCCCTCCCAGAAACAGAGACTGGGCCAGGCTCAATGGCCTGGCCTGCTCCCTACAGGAACTGGGCCTGTGAGTGCTGTCCCTCCCAGCTATGTCTGCTCTGGCCTGCTTTGGAACATCTGCAGAACACTGGGCCTTTGCATGTTACACCACTGGGCCTGAGCCATTCCCACAGTCACAGAGCCTGGACCATGGTGACAGGGACCATGGTGACACTCGGTTGGAAGGACCATCCAGGCTTAATGACTGTTCCACCTTGACAGTATAAAGACAACCAGCCAGTGTCCAGCATTCCCCCTATCTTGATATAAACTAGTTAGACAACAGCCTACTGAAACACAAGAACCTTCTCCCAGACAGAAAACAGAGACAGAAAAACAGAGAGAGAGAGAGAGAGAGAGAGAGAGAGAGAGACAGAGAGAGTCCCAAATCCAGACATCTGCCCTTTAAAATCACTAAGATATGTTACACCATTTAGACAGAGGGACCATGGTGACACCATGGTGACAGGGAAGGACCATCCAGGTGACTGTTTTACTGTATTTTGAAAGTTGAAAATACAAACTGTCCCAAATCCAGATCTGTTTAAAATCACTAAGATATGCATTTAGCGGCACACCATCTGTATTTGAGTATTTTGGGGATTATATCAACAATTGACTGAGGAAACATATACCAAAAGAGAGCTTTTGGATGGAATTTCCCTTTAAAAAGGTTGACTTTTGCCAAAAGTAAAAACAGCATTCAAAGAGTCCATTATGTTTTTTTCTAATTCCATTGAGCTAAAAATAGCAACACTTCCTTTGACTGTTTTAAAAGACTTCTCAGATACTGGGGAGGGGGAACTAGGTTGCACATGTCAATTTCCAGTCTGCCTATACAACCCATCAAGCAGTAATGCACTACTATTGGGACATTTCTATTGGTTACATACAACAGGAAAGATGAATCAAGCATATCTATCTATATCTTATGAAATAGGTCTAGAACTTGAACCCAGATCTGACAGCAGCATGTAGGGACTAGGAGGAAGAACATAGTGGGGCTGGAGAAGAGTGAAACCTGGGCCAAGTTGTTTAACGTTGCAGAATGCCACGAATACAGCTGATGTTAAGATGCATACATGTTCTACATTGCATATTTCTATCTGAGTGTTAAAACGTTTTGGTCCTGCGGAACGCACCCCTTAAGGGTCAAATTAGTCTCTTCCCAAAGCTGTAGTGGAGTGCCCCGAGTGAGTCTGCCAGGCAAGACTAGGGTCATACCACATGTTTACTGTCTCTTGTTCATATCAACACTGGGGTTAGTAAACCACACTCTCCCACACAACATCATAACACCAAACCAGAGTCCCTGTCACAACATGACATTAATTCACAGTGTAAGAATTGAGGTGGGAACCAAAACTGACATGATCAAAGGGTGGAGTCCTCTGACAACTTGGGGCCAGCTGGATACAGGGTGGAGTCCTCTGACAACTTGGGGCCAGCTGGATACAGGGTGGAATAGTAACAACTTGGGGCCAGCTGCATACAGGTTGGAATAGTAACAACTTGGGGCCAGCTGGATACAGGGGGAATAGTAACAACTTGGGGCCAGCTGGATACAGGGTGGAATAGTAACAACTTGGGGCCAGCTGGATACAGGGTGGAATAGTAACAACTTGGGGCCAGCTGGATACAGGGTGGAATAGTAACAACTTGGGGCCAGCTGGATACAGGGTGGAGTCCTCTGACAACTTGGGGCCAGCTGGATACAGGGTGGAATAGTAACAACTTGGGGCCAGCTGCATACAGGTTGGAATAGTAACAACTTGGGGCCAGCTGGATACAGGGGGGAATAGTAACAACTTGGGGCCAGCTGGATACAGGGTGGAATAGTAACAACTTGGGGCCAGCTGGATACAGGGTGGAATAGTAACAACTTGGGGCCAGCTGCATACAGGGTGGAATAGTAACAACTTGGCGCCAGCTGGATACAGGGTGGAATAGTAACAACTTGGGGCCAGCTGGATACAGGGTGGAATAGTAACAACTTGGGGCCAGCTGCATACAGGGTGGAATAGTAACAACTTGGCGCCAGCTGGATACAGGGTGGAATAGAAACAACTTGGGGCCAGCTGGATACAGGGTGGAATAGAAACAACTTGGGGCCAGCTGGATACAGGGTGGAATAGTAACAACTTGGGGCCAGCTGGATACAGGGTGGAATAGTAACAACCTGGGGCCAGCTGAATACAGGGGGGAAACCTGACAACTTGGGGCCAGCTGGATACAGGGTGGAGTCCTCTGACAACTTGGGGCCAGCTGGATACAGGGTGGAATAGTAACAACTTGGGGCCAGCTGAATACAGGGGGGAAACCTGACAGCTTGGGGCCAGCTGGATACAGGGTGGAGTCCTCTGACAACTTGGGGCCAGCTAGATACAGAGGGGAAACCTAACAACTTGGGGCCAGCTGGATACAGGGGGGAATAGTAACAACTTGGGGCCAGCTGGATACAGGGTGGAATAGTAACAACTTGGGGCCAGCTGGATACAGGGTGGAATAGTAACATCTTGGGGCCAGCTGGATACAGGGTGGAATAGTAACAACTCTGAATGAATAAATAAAAAACCTCATTCTACTGTATGCTCTCCATATTTCTAGCATAATAATGACTGGCATAATTTAAATCGTGGATTTGTCTTTGTAGAAAACAAATGACAATTTCACACCTGTGGTCTGGTGAATTAGTTAATGAGGACGCCATGGAGATCTCCCGTGTCAAATGACTTAATGGTAGGTAGGTTGACAGACAATATGCAACATTAAATAATTATCTGTGTTTTATTCTTATTGGACGAGACAAGTGATTGATTAGCAGTATAATTGCAAATATAACAGTGCTAAAGTTACATCCCATAACACGTAGAGACAATACAATCCTTTTCGTATTTTTTTTTAAACCCCCAAAATATTATGGTTATCCTGTTTTAACAGTGTAGCCTAATTATTTTAGGTCACTGAAGAGGTCTAAGATAGTTACTTACTGGCCAGGCAAAACTGAACGGCAAAACAATCCTGGATCTTCCATTCCTCGCAGAGCTCTTCAAAGTAAATACATTTCCTCCCAGGACAGCCGTAGATCCGGACCCGAAACTGCACGGTCCCGCAGCCGAGACCCGCGACTGGTATTCCTTCAAACACACTTTAAAATACGTATCACACTCATCCATCCTGCATTTCCGATCCCCGGTGATCCGTGAACCGTCACAACACTGCCCGTTAAGAAGCTCGCCGTTCCGGTTGTTCATCGATAAGATGTCCAACTCGAACTGACCGGTTCCCTCCACCACCTGTTGGTAAAGCAGAACCAAGAAACGGTGAAACCGCTGGACTTGGAGAGAGTGTAACAGCGCAGACATACGGTGCAGTTTGCTTTTATAGAGTCATGCAAAGTAAACTGTTGCTGAGAATTCCACATTTCGTGGAGTTAAAATCTCAGCCAAGCAAAGTGAAATTATTGCACTGCAAATAGATAGTCAGCTAGAAAAACTCCAAAAAAACAGTTGCAAGCGCATCTACAAAACTATATAAACTATGGATAATATATCACACTAATTGAGCCATAGAGTTCTCGAAAACAACGAAATCTGACTTGTTAAACACATTTGACCGGGCAAAACTCAAAACGGGCTTGGTGAGGAGGGTTGCACCCGATCAATGCAGTCCAACAACACAACACAAACAACCATAGAATTTATAGACTGTAACTATACATTTCCCACAGTCCGAACATGATGTTTTAAATCAAATTAGCATACTGAAGAATCAATGCGTCCACAGTAGCCCTCTGGGCATATTCCACAGTGTGCAACTGTAAAGTTATCCACATACCTTTGCATAAAACCACAACAATAACGCATGTAAACAAAAAGCAGCAACGCCAACAACCGAGCCCAGTCTCAAAATCATGTCTCTGGTGTTGTCTTGCAGCTCCGCTTGGAAACTAGACCGCGTCTGGCCGATTAAAAGCACCAATGCACTTCTCCAATGTAAAACATGCACGGAGTAGAGAACAAGACTTTCTCCAACAAGACACAGTTTTGCAACACAGATTTTTTTTTAAATAAAAAAGCTTCCTTTTTCCTTTCCTCTGTCTGCTCGGGGTCTTCTAGTTAGTTCGTATCTTTATATTCCTTTGCTATCCATTTAGTTATCTGCAGAAAAAAGCATGCAGGTTGGTTTACTCTGTCTGTCCACAGTTGATCTGAAAATTTATCCGAATTACACAGAAAGTGACTGGCTAGAACGCTGATTTACATATATTCATGAGGCAAGGAGTAGAAGACCACGCCTCTGTGTGTTGCTTTTTGACCAGCCTTGTTCTAATCTCCAGTTACAAATTGCAATCCGTACAGTATTCTGACGAATTTGCAAAATTTATGTTATGAATTCAAATTTGTTGTGACTAACTTTGGCTCCATATTTAACATGTTATGTAAAATATGTGTTTTTTTTAATTTTTTTAACTGATGAATCAGCCCCATGAGTGAGTCTGAGAATTCAGATTATGTAGAAAATAAACTTGGAGAAATTCCCAGTTTCTGGCACATGATTTGTTATTTGTGATGTGGAATACTGATCATGTCTAATGAACCAATGTGTCCTATGATGAGTGTTGTTTGTCAAGCCGTTTAGGCTCCTCTTGTCTTCTATAAAGTCATGTTAGGCTCCTCTTGTCTTCTATAAAGTCCTGTTAGGCTCCTCTTGTCTTCTATAAAGTCATTTTAGGCTCCTCTTGTCTTCTATAAAGTCATTTTAGGTTCCTCTTATCTTCTATAAAGTCATTTTAGGCTCCTCTTATCTTCTATAAAGTCCTGTTAGGCTCCTCTTGTCTTCTATAAAGTCATTTTAGGCTCCTCTTGTCTTCTATAAAGTCATTTTAGGCTCCTCTTATCTTCTATAAAGTCCTGTTAGGCTCCTCTTGTCTTCTATAAAGTCATTTTAGGCTCCTCTTGTCTTCTATAAAGTCATTTTAGGCTCCTCTTATCTTCTATAAAGTCCTGTTAGGCTCCTCTTGTCTTCTATAAAGTCATTTTAGGTTCCTCTTATCTTCTATAAAGTCCTGTTAGGCTCCTCTTATCTTCTATAAAGTCATTTTAGGTTCCTCTTATCTTCTATAAAGTCCTGTTAGGCTCCTCTTGTCTTCTATAAAGTCATTTTAGGCTCCCCTTGTCTTCTATAAAGTCATTTTAGGCTCCTCTTGTCTTCTATAAAGTCATTTTAGGCTCCTCTTATCTTCTATAAAGTCATGTTAGGCTCCTCTTGTCTTCTATAAAGTCATGTTAGGCTCCTCTTGTCTTCTATAAAGTCATTTTAGGCTCCTCTTATCTTCTATAAAGTCATGTTAAAGTCATGTTAGGCTCCTCTTGTCTTCTATAAAGTCATGTTAGGCTCCTCTTGTCTTCTATAAAGTCATGTTAGGCTCCTCTTATCTTCTATAAAGTCATTTTAGGCTCCTCTTGTCTTCTATAAAGTCATGTTAGGCTCCTCTTGTCTTCTATAAAGTCATGTTAGGCTCCTCTTGTCTTCTATAAAGTCCTGTTAGGCTCCTCTTATCTTCTATAAAGTCATGTTAGGCTCCTCTCTTCTATAAAGTCTTAGGTTCCTCTTGTCTTCTATAAAGTCATGTTAGGCTCCTCTTGTCTTCTATAAAGTCATTTTAGGCTCCTCTTGTCTTCTATAAAGTCATGTTAGGCTCCTCTTATCTTCTATAAAGTCCTGTTAGGCTCCTCTTGTCTTCTATAAAGTCATGTTAGGCTCCTCTTGTCTTCTATAAAGTCATGTTAGGCTCCTCTTATCTTCTATAGTCCTGTTAGGCTCCTCTTGTCTTCTATAAAGTCATGTTAGGCTCCTCTTGTCTTCTATAAAGTCTATAAAGTCATGTTATCATGTTAGGCTCTTGTCTTCTATTCATTTTAGGCTTCTTATCTTCTATAAAGTCCTGTTAGGCTCCTCTTGTCTTCTATAAAGTCATGTTAGGCTCCTCTTGTCTTCTATAAAGTCATTTTAGGCTCCTCTTATCTTCTATAAAGTCCTTTAGGCTCCTCTTAGGTCTTCTATAAAAGTCTTCTATAAAGTCATTTTAGGCTCCTCTTGTCTTCTATAAAGTCCTGTTAGGCTCCTCTTGTCTTCTATAAAGTCATGTTAGGCTCCTCTTGTCTTCTATAAAGTCCTGTTAGGCTCCTCTTATCTTCTATAAAGTCATTTTAGGTTCCTCTTATCTTCTATAAAGTCCTGTTAGGCTCTCTTGTCTTCTATAAAGTCATTTTAGGTTCCTCTTATCTTCTATAAAGTCCTGTTAGGCTCCTCTCTTCTATAAAGTCATGTTAGGCTCCTCTTGTCTTCTATAAAGTCATGTTAGGCTCCTCTTATCTTCTATAATGTTAGGCTCCTCTTATCTTCATGTTAGGCTCCTCTTGTCTTCTATAAAGTCATTTTAGGCTCCTCTTGTCTTCTATAAAGTCATGTTAGGCTCCTCTTGTCTTCTATAAAGTCATGTTAGGCTCCTCTTGTCTTCTATAAAGTCATGTTAG
>NW_027007402.1:0-4238 GCF_036934945.1 Oncorhynchus masou masou | reverse complement strand
CAAAATACTCAAATACAGATGGTGTGCCGCTAAATGCATATCTTAGTGATTTTAAACAGATCTGGATTTGGGACAGTTTGTAGTTTTCAGAAGGCTTCCCTAGGCTGCCACACACAGGGTGCAGTAAGGTGGAACAGTCAGCCTGGATGGTCCTTCCCTGTCACCATGGTCCCTGTCACCATGGTCCCTCTGTCTGTGGGAATGTGCGTGGTGTAACATGCAAAAGTGTTCTGCAGATGTTCCAAAGCTAGAGCACTTACATTCCTGTAGTAGCCAGGGCCATTGAGCCTGTCTGTCTCTGTTTGTCTCTGACTCTCTCTCTCTCTCTCTCTCTCTCTCTCTCTCTCTCTCTCTGTTTTTCTGTCTCTGTGTGTCTCTGTCTGGGAAGCATGGTTCGCTGAATGTGTTTCAGTAAGGGAAGATGGCTAGCTTAATAAGTTGTCTAACTAGTTTATATCAAGATAGGGGGAATGCTGGAGGCGCTTTTGACTGAGCTGGTTGTCTTTATACTGTCACAGCGTGTGGATGGATAGCCAGGCCAATCCTCATTAAGTACAGCAGTGGAGTGTGGGTGGTGTGGTTAAGGAAATGCCTGAGTTCCAACCGAGTGTGACGGGACGAGAGGGACCCAATCAAAGCCACAGGCCCAGTGACAGGCATAGCCGGGAGGGACAGCAGGCTCAGGCCCAGTGACAGGCATAGCCGGGAGGGACAGCAGGCTCAGGCCCAGTGACAGGCATAGCCGGGAGGGACAGCAGGCCAGGCACAGGCCCAGTGGCAGACATAGCTGGGAGGGACAGCAGGCCAGGCCCAGTGGCAGACATAGCCGGGAGGGACAGCAGGCCAGGCCCAGTGGCAGACATAGCTGGGAGGGACAGCAGGCCAGGCCCAGTGGCAGACATAGCTGGGAGGGACAGCAGGCCAGGCCCAGTGGCAGACATAGCCGGGAGGGACAGCAGGCCCAGGCCCAGTGGCAGGAATAGCTGGGAGGGACAGCAGGCCCAGGCCCAGTGGCAGGAATAGCTGGGAGGGACAGCAGGCCCAGGCCCAGTGGCAGGAATAGCTGGGAGGGACAGCAGGCCCAGGCCCAGTGGCAGGAATAGCTGGGAGGGACAGCAGGCCCAGGCCCAGTGGCAGACATAGCTGGGAGGGACAGCAGGCCCAGGCCCAGTGGCAGACATAGCTGGGAGGGACAGCAGCCCAGGCCCAGGCAGACATAGCCGGGAGGGACAGCAGGCCCAGGCAGACATAGCCGGGAGGGACAGCAGGCCCAGTGGCAGACATAGCCGGGAGCGACAGCAGGCCCAGTGGCAGACATTGCCGGGAGGGACAGCAGGCCCAGGCCCAGTGGCAGACACAGCTGGGAGGGACAGCAGGCCCAGGCCCAGTGGCAGACATAGCTGGGAGGGACAGCAGGCCCAGGCCCAGTGGCAGACATAGCTGGGAGGGACAGCAGGCCAGGCCCAGTGGCAGACATAGCTGGGAGGGACAGCAGGCCAGGCCCAGTGGCAGACATAGCTGGGAGGGACAGCAGGCCCAGGCCCAGTGGCAGACATAGCTGGGAGCGACAGCAGGCCCAGTGGCAGACATAGCTGGGAGCGACAGCAGGCCCAGTGGCAGACATAGCTGGGAGGGACAGCAGGCCCAGGCCCAGTGGCAGACATAGCTGGGAGGGACAGCAGGCCCAGGCCCAGTGGCAGACATAGCTGGGAGGGACAGCAGGCCAGGCCCAGTGGCAGACATAGCTGGGAGGGACAGCAGGCCCAGGCCCAGTGGCAGACATAGCTGGGAGCGACAGCAGGCCCAGTGGCAGACATAGCTGGGAGCGACAGCAGGCCCAGTGGCAGACATAGCTGGGAGGGACAGCAGGCCCAGTGGCAGACATAGCTGGGAGCGACAGCAGGCCCATTGGCAGACATAGCTGGGAGCGACAGCAGGCCCAGTGGCAGACATAGCTGGGAGCGACAGCAGGCCCAGTGGCAGACATAGCTGGGAGGGACAGCAGGCCAGGCCCAGGCCCAGTGGCAGACATAGCTGGGAGGGACAGCAGGCCAGGCCCAGTGGCAGACATAGCCGGGAGGGACAGCAGTGGCAGACATAGCTGGGAGCGACAGCAGGCCCAGTGGCAGACATAGCTGGGAGGCAGAGCAGGCCAGGCCCAGTGGCAGACATAGCTGGGAGCGACAGCCAGGCCCAGTGGCAGACATAGCTGGGAGCGACAGCAGGCCCAGCTGGCAGACATAGCTGGGAGGGACAGCAGGCCAGGCCCAGGCCCAGTGGCAGGCATAGCCGGGAGGGACAGCAGGCCAGGCCCAGTGGCAGACATAGCCGGGAGGGACAGCAGGCCAGGCCCAGTGGCAGACATAGCTGGGAGGGACAGCAGGCCAGGCCCAGTGGCAGACATAGCCGGGAGGGACAGCAGGCCTGAGGCCCAGTGGCAGACATAGCCGGGAGGGACAGCAGGCCAGGCCCAGTGGCAGACATAGCTGGGAGCGACAGCAGGCCCAGTGACAGACATAGCTGGAGGGACAGCAGCCAGCGCCAGGCCCAGTGGCAGGCATAGCTGGGAGGGACAGCAGGCCAGGCCCAGTGGCAGACATAGCTGGGAGGGACAGCAGGCCCAGTGACAGACATAGCTGGGAGGGACAGCAGGCCAGCTCCAGGCCCAGTGGCAGGCATAGCTGGGAGGGACAGCAGGCCAGCTCCAGGCCCAGTGGCAGGCATAGCTGGGAGGGACAGCAGGCCAGCTCCAGGCCCAGTGGCAGGCATAGCTGGGAGGGACAGCAGGCCAGCTCCAGGCCCAGTGGCAGGCATAGCTGGGAGGGACAGCAGGCCAGCTCCAGGCCCAGTGGCAGACATAGCCGGGAGGGACAGCAGGCCAGGCCCAGGCCCAGTGGCAGACATAGCTGGGAGGGACAGCAGGCCAGGCCCAGTGGCAGACATAGCCGGGAGGGACAGCAGTGGCAGACATAGCTGGGAGCGACAGCAGGCCCAGTGGCAGACATAGCTGGGAGCGACAGCAGGCCCAGTGGCAGACATAGCTGGGAGCGACAGCAGGCCCAGTGGCAGACATAGCTGGGAGCGACAGCAGGCCCAGTGGCAGACATAGCTGGGAGGGACAGCAGGCCAGGCCCAGGCCCAGTGGCAGGCATAGCCGGGAGGGACAGCAGGCCAGGCCCAGTGGCAGACATAGCCGGGAGGAGGCAGCAGGCCCAGGCCCAGTGGCAGACATAGCTGGGAGGGACAGCAGGCCAGGCCCAGTGGCAGACATAGCCGGGAGGGACAGCAGGCCTGGCCCAGTGGCAGACATAGCCGGGAGGGACAGCAGGCCAGGCCCAGTGGCAGACATAGCTGGGAGCGACAGCAGGCCCAGTGACAGACATAGCTGGGAGGGACAGCAGGCCAGCTCCAGGCCCAGTGGCAGGCATAGCTGGGAGGGACAGCAGGCCAGGCCCAGTGGCAGACATAGCTGGGAGGGACAGCAGGCCCAGTGACAGACATAGCTGGGAGGGACAGCAGGCCAGCTCCAGGCCCAGTGGCAGGCATAGCTGGGAGGGACAGCAGGCCAGCTCCAGGCCCAGTGGCAGGCATAGCTGGGAGGGACAGCAGGCCAGGCTCCAGGCCCAGTGGCAGGCATAGCTGGGAGGGACAGCAGGCCAGCCCCAGGCCCAGTGGCAGGCATAGCTGGGAGGGACAGCAGGCCAGCTCCAGGCCCAGTGGCAGACATAGCTGGGAGGGACAGCAGGCCCAGGCCCAGTGGCAGACATAGCTGGGAGGGACAGCAGGCCAGGCCCAGGCCCAGTGGCAGACATAGCTGGGAGGGACAGCAGGCCAGGCCCAGTGGCAGACATAGCTGGGAGGGACAGCAGGCCAGGCCCAGTGGCAGACATAGCTGGGAGGGACAGCAGGCCCAGGCCAGTGGCAGACATAGCTGGGAGGGACAGCAGGCCTAGGCCCAGTGGCAGGCATAGCTGGGAGGGACAGCAGGCCAGCTCCAGGCCCAGTGGCAGACATAGCTGGGAGGGACAGCAGGCCAGGCCCAGGCCCAGTGGCAGACATAGCTGGGAGGGACAGCAGCCCAGGCCTAGTGGCAGACATAGCTGGGAGGGACAGCAGGCCAGCTCCAGGCCTAGTGGCAGACATAGCTGGGAGGGACAGCAGGCCAGGCCCAGTGTGCAGACATAGCTGGGAGGGACAGCAGGCCAGGCCCAGGCCCAGTGGCAGACATAGCTGGGAGG
>NW_027007401.1:0-1956 GCF_036934945.1 Oncorhynchus masou masou | reverse complement strand
TTTGGGATATTATGTGAGGTAGACTTGTGGGCATTCCTAATATTTTCCACGACTTCCTCTTTTTGAATTGTCGTTTCCGTAGTGCAGTGGTTATCACGTTCGCCTCACATGCAAAAGTCAGTCACACCCATAGTATTCCACTGAAACGGTTTCTGTAGTGTAGTGGTTATCTGTAGTGTAGTGGAATATCTGATTTTCAATAGGTTCTGAGAGCGATAAATGACCCACCCAGCAAAAGTCAGCCACACCCTTAGGATTACCTATTCGCCTGCGGCCCGGGTCCCAGTAGGCCTTTCGGGCTCGGTCCCAATTCATCCTTTTCCTTCGCACTTCTCAGTATTTGGTATTCAGACTTACCTTTTTTGTTGTGTAACGCACTCTGCATGTGTGGCAAGCTTGGGCGCTCTGAATATATTCCTGCTACGTGTGGTCTGAGGTCCATAATGATTCAAATAGTTTATCATGCCAGGGTAAGCCGACAAGAAACACAGCTCTTATTTTAAGTGTTTTTAAAATCCCCTGTGGGGAACATGAAGGGTGGAAAATCGATTGGAACCATTTTCCTGTTTGACCGCTATATTTTAATGTGTATTATGGCTCTTTCTGTGGTACTCAATTTGGGATATTATGTGAGGTAGACTTGTGGGCATTCCTAATATTTTCCACGACTTCCTCTTTTTGAATTGTCGTTTCCGTAGTGCAGTGGTTATCACGTTCGCCTCACATGCAAAAAGTCAGTCACACTCATAGTATTCCACTGAATTGGTTTCTGTAGTGTAGTGGTTATCACGTTCGCCTCACACGAAAGGTCCCCCGGCTCGAAACCGAAGCAGAAACATTTTAGTAATATTCAAAATTTCCCAATGGATTCTAGCATTTGGTTTGAAACAGTTGACTTTTGTCTAAACCTTGCTGTCTCCCTCTCGACCTGGGGATCAATGTTACCGTTTTGGGGACCTCCACCGTGCGATCTGTATGAATGTGACAGACTGACAGCTTCTCAGAGCCAGGCAAATTCATTTATCATGTTCATTGTAATGGATATATCCAAAGAAATGGCAATATAATCCAAGGTAAAACAAACAAAAATGTAGATAGTTTTCTGTCATTTCAGCTGCTTGATGTGATTGTGTGATACATTTAGTTGGCTGGCTAGCAAAGGAAAAGAAGCTAGCCTACATCGGTACAATGCATTTGGAAAGTTTTCAGCCCCCTTACTTTTTCCACATTTTGTTACGTTACAGCCTTATACTAAAATGGAGGAAATAAAATAAAATAAAATCTATCTACACACAATACCCCATAATGACAAAGCGATAACATAAAGTTTTTATTAATAAAACAAATATTTTAAAAAATATCTTATTTACATACGTTTTCAGACCCTTACAGAGGCTGAAATTGAGCTCTCTTTCTGTGGCACTAATTTGGATATTATGTGAGGTAGACTTGTGGGCTGCACACGATAATTCCCGGCTTCTCAAGCCTTATTGCTCAATTAATGGACAAAGGAATATCTGATTTTCAATAGGTTCTGAGAGCGATAAATGACCCACCCAGCAAAAGTCAGCCACACCCTTAGGATTCCACGTTTTAGGTTTCCGTAGTGTAGTGGTTATCACGTTCGCCTAACACGCGAAAGGTCCCCGGTTCGAGACCGGGCGGAAACACATTTTAACAAATTGGACAGTAAGCCTATTCACTTCGGGCTCGGTCCCAATTTCGGAATTCATCCTTTTCCTTCGCACTTCTCAGTATTTGGTATTCAGACCTACCTTTTTTGTTGTGTAACGCACTCTGCATGTGTGGCAAGCTTGGGCGCTCTGAATATATTCCTGCTACGTGTGGTCTGAGGTCCATAATGATTCAAATAGTTTATCATGCCAGGGTAAGCCGACAAGAAACACAGCTCTTATTTTAAGTGTTTTTAAAATCCCCTGTGGGGAACATGAAGGG
>NW_027007400.1:0-1957 GCF_036934945.1 Oncorhynchus masou masou | reverse complement strand
TAGCTAGTGATAGTGGTGGTAGTAGTAGTGGCAGTGATAGTGGTGGTAGTATTGCTAGCAGTGATAGTGGTGGTAGCTAGTAGTGGCAGTGATGGTCGTGGTAAGTAGTGGCAGTGATGAGTGGTGGTAGTAGTGTTAGCAGTGATAGTGGTGGTAGTAGTAGTGGCAGTGATAGTAGTAGTAGTAGTGATAGTGGTGGTAAGTATTAGCAGTGATAGTGGTGGTAGTGGCAGTGATAGTGGTGGTAGTAGCAGTGAGATGATGGTAGTAGTATTAGCAGTGATAGTGGTGGTAGTAGTAGTGGCAGTGATAGTGGTAGTAGTATTAGCAGTGATAGTGGTGGTAGTAGTAGCTGTGATAGTGGTGGTAGTAGTATTAGCAGTGATAGTGGTGGTAGTAGTATTGGTGATAGTAGGTAGTAGTAGTGGCAGTGATAGTGGTGGTAGTAGTAGCAGTGATGAGTGGTAGTAGTATTAGCAGTGATAGTGGTGGTAGTAGTATTAGCAGTGATAGTGATGGTAGTAGTAGTGATAGTGGTGGTAGTATTAGCAGTGATAGTGGTGGTAGTAGTAGTGATAGATGGTAGTAGTAGTAGCAGTGATAGTGGTGGTAGTAGTAGTAGCAGTGATAGTGATGGTAGTAGTAGTAGCAGTGATAGTGGTGGTAGTAGTAGTAGCAGTGATAGTGGTAGTAGTATTAGCAGTGATAGTGGTGGTAGTAGCAGTGATAGTGATGGTAGTAGTAGTAGCAGTGATAGTGGTGGTAGTAGTAGTAGTGATAGTGGTGGTAGTATGTAGCAGTGATAGTGGTGGTAGTAGTAGCAGTGATAGTGGTGGTAGTAGTATCAGTGATAGTGGTGGTAGTATTAGCAGTGATAGTGGTGGTAGTAGTAGTGTGATAGTGATGGTAGTAGTATTAGCAGTGATAGTGGTGGTAGTAGTAGTAGCAGTGATAGTGGTGGTAGTATTAGCAGTGATAGTGGTAGTAGTATGTAGCAGTGATAGTGGTGGTAGTAGTAGCAGTGATAGTGGTGGTAGTAGTAAGTGGTAGTAGATGGTGGTAGTAGTATTAGCAGTGATAGTGGTGGTAGTATTAGCAGTGATAGTGGTAGTAGTAGTGATTATGCAGTGATAGTGGTGGTAGTATTAGCAGTGATAGTGGTGGTAGTAGTAGTAGCAGTGATAGTGGTGGTAGTAGTAGCAGTGATAGTGGTGGTAGTAGTAGCAGTGATAGTGGTGGTAGTAGTAGTAGCAGTGATAGTGGTGGTAGTAGTAGCAGTGATAGTGGTGGTAGTAGTAGCAGTGATAGTGGTGGTAGTAGTAGCAGTGATAGTGGTAGTAGTAGCAGTGATAGTGGTGGTAGTAGTAGTAGCAGTGATAGTGGTGGTAGTATTAGCAGTGATAGTGGTAGTAGTATTAGCAGTGATAGTGGTGGTAGTATTAGCAGTGATAGTGATGGTAGTAGTATTAGCAGTGATAGTGGTGGTAGTAGCAGTGATAGTGGTAGTAGTAGTAGCAGTGATAGTGGTGGTAGTAGTAGTGATAGTGATGGTAGTAGTAGTAGCAGTGATAGTGGTGGTAGTAGTAGTAGCAGTGATAGTGGTGGTAGTAGTAGTAGCAGTGATAGTGGTGGTAGTAGTAGTAGCAGTGATAGTGGTGGTAGTATTAGCAGTGATAGTGATGGTGGTAGTATTAGCAGTGATAGTGGTGGTAGTTAGTAGTTAGCAGTGATAGTGGTGGTGTAGTAGCAGTGATAGTGGTGGTAGTAGTAGTGGCAGTGATAGTGGTGGTAGTAGTAGTAGCAGTGATAGTGGTGGTAGTAGTAGTAGCATGTGATGGTGGTAGTGTAGTATGTAGCAGTGATAGTGGTGGTAGTAGTAGCAGTGATAGTGGTGGTAGTAGTAGTGAGTAGTGGTGATAGTAGTAGTATTAAAGCAGTGATAGTGGTGGTAGTAGTA
>NW_027007399.1:0-1959 GCF_036934945.1 Oncorhynchus masou masou | reverse complement strand
AACACTCTAACCACTAGGCTACCCTGCCACCTCTACACTCTAACCACTAGGCTACCTGCCACCTCTACACTCTAACCACTAGGCTACCCTGCCGCCCCAATGATAAACTAGGAATGCCTTGGAGATCGACCAGTCGGCGACCACTGCAGTAAGATGTTCTCTCAATTGGCAAGTCTGAAAAGACTCCAGCGGACACACACACTGGAGAGAAGCCATACCACTGCTCTGACTGAGGAAAGAGTTTTGCTAACTCAAGAAGCCTGAGAGTTCACCAGACAACACACGCTGGAGAGAGTTTTTTTCCCACAAACAAGTGAGCTTAAGGTTCACCAGCATAAGATACAGTGCCTTGCGAAAGTATTCGGCCCCCTTGAACTTTGCGACCTTTTGCCACATTTCAGGCTTCAAACATAAAGATATAAAACTGTATTTTTTTTTGTGAAGTATCAACAAGTGGGACACAATCATGAAGTGGAACGACATTTATTGATATTTCAAACTTTTTAACAAATCAAAAACTGAAAAATTGGGGCATGCAAAATTATTCAGCCCCTTTACTTTCAGTGCAGCAAACTCTCTCCAGAGGTTCACAGTGGAGGATCTCTGAATGATCCAATGTTGACCTAAATGACTAATGATGATAAATACAATCCACCTGTGTGTAATCAAGTCTCCGATAAATGCACCTGCACTGTGATAGTCTGAGGTCCGTTAAAAGCGCAGAGAGCGTCATGAAGAACAAGGAACACACCAGGCAGGTCCGAGATACTGTTGTGAAGATGTTTAAAGCCGGATTTGGATACAACAAGATTTCCCAAGCTTTAAACATCCCAAGGAGCACTGGTGTTGATAATATTGAAAAATGGAAGGAGTATCAGACCACTGCAAATCTACCAAGACCTGGCCGTCCCTCTAAACTTTCAGCTCATACAAGGAGAAGACTGATCAGAGATGCAGCCAAGAGGCCCATGATCACTCTGGATGAACTGCAGAGATCTACAGCTGAGGTGGGAGACTCTGTCCATAGGACAACAATCAGTCGTATATTGCACAAATCTGGCCTTGGAATGGAAGAGTGGCAAGAAGAAAGCCATTTCTTAAAGATATCCATAAAAAGTGTTGTTTAAAGTTTGCCACAAGCCACCTGAGAGACACACCAAACATGTGGAAGAAGGTGCTCTGTTCAAATGAAACAAAAAATGAACTTTTTGGCAACAATTCAAAACGTTATGTTTGGCGTAAAAGCAACACAGCTTATCAACCTGAACACACCATACCCACTGTCAAACATGGTGGTGGCAGCATCATGGTTTGGGCCTGCTTTTCTTCAGCAGGGACAGGGAAGATGGTTAAAATTGATGGGAAGATGGATGGAGCCAAATATAGGACCATTCTGGAAGAAAACCTGATGGAGTCTGGAAAAGACCTGAGACTGGGACGGATATTTGTCTTCCATCAAGACAATGATCCAAAACATAAAGCAAAATCTACAATGGAATGGTTCAAAAATAAACATATCCAGGTGTTAGAATGGCAAAGTCAAAGTCCAGACCTGAATCCAATCGAGAATCTGTGGAAAGAACTGAAAACTGCTGTTCACAAATGCTCTCCATCCAACCTCTGAGCTCGAGCTGTTTTGCAAGGAGGAATGGGAAAAAATGTCAGTCTCTCGATGTGCAAAACTGATAGAGACATACCCCAAGCGACTTACAGCTGTAATCACAGCAAAAGGTGGCGCTACAAGGGGGCTGAATAATTTTGCACGCCCAAATTTTCAGTTTTTGATTTGTTAAAAAAGTTTGAAATATCCAATAAATGTCGTTCCACTTCATGATTGTGTCCCACTTGTTGTTGATTCTTCACAAAAAAATACAGTTTTATATCTTTATGTTTGAAGCCTGAAATGTGGCAAAAGGTCGCAAAGTTCAAGGGGGCCAAATACTTTCGCAAGGCACTGTA
>NW_027007398.1:0-1959 GCF_036934945.1 Oncorhynchus masou masou | reverse complement strand
TTACCGAGCTGTACCGACTAGCTAGGATAACTAGGATGCTGCTGGTAGAGTAGCTAAGCTAGTTTACCGAGCTGTACCGAACTAGCTTGGTTAGTTAGCAGGTCGTTCGTCTGTCCCTCGTCTCGATGATGAATCCGGTGAAACACAAAATGAAACAAGGATAGAGAGTGAAAGGGATCTGGCTACACTCACACTGTCCCTGACCGTAAAGAAAAAAGCAAATTGAACAGTAAACTTCGGTGTCTCAACACTAACAAACTCCGTCGTTATTCCCCAAGATCACCTCAGTCCACTCTGCGCGTTACCGGCTTGGTGCCACACCGAACGTGGACGCGGACAGTTCTATGCGGGGACGCGGACAGTTCTGTAAGGGGAGTCAGTGGTTCCTGTGCCACATGTAATTGCATTGCAGTAGTTAAAAATAATGTTTTTATATTTCTATGTGATCAACCCATAAATAATATAGACCTACATGCAACAGTATGTCTTGTGCTTTTGGCAATGAGTTATGTATAATAATTATGTATAACTGCATATATTTTGTCTTCATTTTGGCAGATTAACTCGCATGGCTTTTTGAAGATTAACTCAGGTTGGAGTTGGAGCTGTGACCGAAAGGTGGCTGGTTCGAATCTCCGGCCGGGTGCTGGAAAAAACAGGTGGAATTGATTGACCACTGGAGGGCTGCTGGCTCCATATCCTCAAAACATTAACTCTTTTGTTGATCAGGAACTCTAGAGGTTCTTCTTCACTGCAACTCTAATATATATATAGTCTCTTTTATTGATTTCATTATTTCATGGTGCTTTGATATTCTTTGGGTTCTATATGAACTCGGTTTTAAACGACGCTTTCTTTCTTGATTGATTTAATTATTCACATCGGCGTTATTTGAGCATAATGGCATTGCAAACATCGCTATTATCATGTTTATTTCTCAAGTTGTCCGCTTTTGGTTGTAACATCACATTGTTAAATAATAGTCCTAAATTGGGCATGGCTATAAATTGGGCATTTGAAGGCATCTAGGGTGTAATATGAGTTTGATGAAAATGAACATTGTTGCAACGTTGTAGGCAACATTATTGGCAAGGGACTTGATGCCTACTATGCCAAAGATATTTAGAGTTGTTAAACGGGTGTGAAGAGTTGTACATTGCAACGAGTACAGTCAGGGTGCCGTGGAACCCCTGCAGTACCTCCACAGACCCCGGATTGAGAACCCCTGCAGTACCTCCACAGACCCCGGATTGAGAACCCCTGCAGTACCTCCACAGACCCCGGATTGAGAACCCCTGCAGTACCTCCACAGACCCTGGATTGAGAACCCCTGATTTAGCAGATGCTCTTATCCAGAGTGATTTACAGTAAGTGCATTCATCTTAAGATATCAAGGTGAGACAACCACATATCACAGTCAAATATACAGGATACCAACATTCCATTCCTGATAAACAATGGATATATCGTGTTTCATCTTAAGATAGCTATTTATTTATTTAATGAACTCGATAAATTCTTTATAAATGGTCATCTTACCTCTTAGCTTTGGTGTCATGTCCCCCAGAGAGATGCATTTTAGAGGCAGGGCCCCCTTCCTCTCTCTCCCCAGAGAGACTCATTTTAGAGGCAGGGCCCCCTTCCTCTCTCTCCCCAGAGAGACTCATTTTAGAGGCAGGGCCCCCTTCCTCTATCTCCCCAGAGAGACTCATTTTAGAGGCAGGGCCCCCCTCCTCTCTCTTCCCAGAGAGACTCATTTTAGTGCACTGACCCCTAAACAGAGATACAACATTTTAGTTGTGGTTAATATGGTGACAACTAATTACTGAATGTCAATTGTTCACATTTATCCATTATCTCTTTTGAGAAATAAAACATTTACTAACAGACATATAGAAACAGTCAGGTGATTTAATGCAATCACATGAATATGGAGTTGTGACATTTCATCTCCATGGC
>NW_027007397.1:0-1962 GCF_036934945.1 Oncorhynchus masou masou | reverse complement strand
TAGAAACCACGCTGCATTTTTGTTCCGCCTCTTCTTCAACTCAAGAGAATTACCGTTACAGAATCACCCACCTCAACAGGACCAAGCGAGGCGTGGTAGCCGGGCAGCAGCAGGAGCAGCGCGATAAACTTCTGGACTTGGGAAGAGAAATCACCGGCGAGTAGGACCTAGGCAAAACCAGTGGTATGCTTCGTCCCCAGGTGCAGCAGGAGAAGCGGCAGCAGGAGCAGCGCGAGGAGGAATGAACATGGGAGGACGGGTGGACGGAAGGACCCTAGGCACAGCCAGGAATATCGCCGCCCAAAGAAGAGCTGGAGGCGGAGGCGGAGAGGCACTGTTTATGAGGATGGCACGGCGGCGTGGATGGAAGCCCTAGAGTCAGCCCCAAAAAAATTTATTGAGGGGAACACAGGAAGTGTGGCGAGAAGCCAGGTAGGGAGACCTGCGCCAACTTCCTGTGCTTACCGGGCGGAGAGACCGGGCAGGCACCGTGTTATGCGGTGGAGTGCATGGTGTCCCCAGTGCGGGTGCATAGCCCGGTGCGGTATACCAGCTCCGCGTATCGGCCGGGCGAGAGTGAGCATCGAGCCAGAAGCTGCCATGAAGCCGCTCTACGATCTGGTCCCCAGTGCGTCTCCTTGGGCCGGCTTATATGGCACCAGACGGCAAGACAGTGTCCCCCGGCTCGCCACATAGCCCAGTGCAGGCTATTCCACCCCTCGCCGGCAGGGCGACCGGGAGCATTCAACCGGGTAAGGTTGGGCAGGCTCGGTGCTCAAGAGCTCCAGTGCGCCTGCACGGTCCGGTCTATCCGGTACCACCTCCACGCACCAGCCCTCCAGTGGCAGCCCCCCGCACCAGGCTGTCTCTCCATCTCATCCCTACAGGTGCTCCTGCCTGTCCAGCGCTGCCGGAGCCTTCCTTCTCTCCAGCGCAGCCAGAGCTTCCGCCCCTCTGTCCCGAGCTGCCCCTCTGTCCAGTGGGGTCATTTAGTAGTGTCACCATGGTTAGGAGGCCACGGAAGTGGACAAGAAGGCGGACTAAGACGTTGATGAAGTGGGGTCCGCGTCCTGCGCCAGAGCCGCCACCGCGGACAGACGGTACTGTCACGTTCTGACCTTTATTTCCTTTGTTTTGTCATTATTTAGTATGGTCAGGGCGTGAGTTGGGGTGGGCAGTCTGTTTGTTTTTCTATGATTTGGGTATTTCTGTTTCGGCCTAGTATGGTTCTCAATCAGAGGCAGGTGTCATTAGTTGTCTCTGATTGAGAATCATACTTAGGTAGCCTGGGTTTCACTATGTGTTTGTGGGTGATTGTTCCTGTCTCTGTGTTTGCACCAGATAGGGCTGTTTTTTTTTTCACATTTCTTGTTTTGTTAATTTATTCAAGTATAGTGTCTTTATAAATTAAACATGAATAACCACCACGCTGCGTTTTGGTCCGCCTCTCCTTCAAGTAAAGAAAACCGTTACACAAGGATTATTGGAAAGACACAGGTTAATAAATATTGAAGGGATGTCCAGATGAGAGTGACTTCTGAGCATCAGTATGAATCGTTTCAATTACAGTACCTCCTCACACGTCAGAGCGGTTGTCGAGCTGTTAGATCAAGGGGGGAACAAGATGGTGTGAACAGAGGAGATGATTAATTAACGAGTGGTGATCCAGAATGCGGACAATGATACTTCCCAAATAATCATATGAGTTAAACTAAAACACAAGAGGCTATATTCGGTTGTCTGTTGAAAGGTGTTTCCTACACACGTTAGTGCCCCCCCACGAAATCAAAAGGGGAGGGTTAAGGGTGGTGTCTAGTGTCGGCTCTGGTAAGGACGAAGAACCCGCGCTCATCCCACAGATCCAGCCATGGACCCAGGCTGAACACTGTGCCCGAACTGGACCTAGGTGCAGAAGAAGACTCCTGTCTTGGAGCTGGACTGGACGTTGTGATGTCTAGACTG
>NW_027007396.1:0-1965 GCF_036934945.1 Oncorhynchus masou masou | reverse complement strand
AATAACTATTATTCTGGATCACAGGACCACTACACCTCCGCAGGACCCCAGACAATAACTATCATACTGGATCACAGAACCACTACACTACAGGACCCCAGACAATAACTATTATACTGGATCACAGAACCACTACACTACAGGACCCCAGACAATAACTATTATACTGGATCACAGAACCACTACACTACAGGACCCCAGACAATAACTATTATTACTGGATCACAGAACCACTACACTACAGGACCCCAGACAATAACTATTATACTGGATCACAGAACCACTACACCAGGACCCCAGACAATAACTATTATACTGATCACAGAACCACTACACTACAGGACCCCAGACAATAACTATTATACTGGATCACAGAACCACTACACTACAGGACCCCAGACAATAACTATTATACTGGATCACAGGAACCACTACACTACAGGACCCCAGACAATAACTATTATACTGGATCACAGAACCACTACACTACAGGACCCCAGACAATAACTATTATACTGGATCACAGAACCACTACACTACAGGACCCCAGACAATAACTATTATACTGGATCACAGAACCACTACACTACAGGACCACTACACTACAGGACCCCCAGACAATAACTATTATATCTGGATCACAGAACCACTACACTACAGGACCCCAGACAATAACTATTATACTGGATCACAGAACCACTACACTACAGGACCCCAGACAATAACTATTATACTGGATCACAGAACCACTACACTACAGGACCCCAGACAATAACTATTATACTGGATCACAGAACCACTACACTACAGGACCCCAGACAATAACTATTATACTGGATCACAGAACCACTACACTACAGGACCCCAGACAATAACTATTATACTGGATCACAGAACCACTACACTACAGGACCCCAGACAATAACTATTATACTGGATCACAGAACCACTACACTACAGGACCCCAGACAATAACTATTATACTGGATCACAGAACCACTACACTACAGGACCACTACACTACAGGACCCCAGACAATAACTATTATACTGGATCACAGAACCACTACACTACAGGACCCCAGACAATAACTATTATACTGGATCACAGAACCACTACACTACAGGACCCCAGACAATAACTATTATACTGGATCACAGAACCACTACACTACAGGACCCCAGACAATAACTATTATACTGGATCACAGAACCACTACACTACAGGACCCTAGACAATAACTATTATACTGGATCACAGAACCACTACACTACAGGACCCCAGACAATAACTATTATACTGGATCACAGAACCACTACACTACAGGACCACTACACTACAGGACCCCAGACAATAACTATTATACTGGATCACAGAACCACTACACTACAGGACCCCAGACAATAACTATTATACTGGATCACAGAACCACTACACTACAGGACCCCAGACAATAACTATTATACTGGATCACAGAACCACTACACTACAGGACCCCAGACAATAACTATTATACTGGATCACAGAACCACTACACTACAGGACCCCAGACAATAACTATTATACTGGATCACAGAACCACTACACTACAGGACCCCAGACAATAACTATTATACTGGATCACAGAACCACTACACTACAGGACCCCAGACAATAACTATTATACTGGATCACAGAACCACTACACTACAGGACCCCAGACAATAACTATTATACTGGATCACAGAACCACTACACTACAGGACCCCAGACAATAACTATTATACTGGATCACAGAACCACTACACTACAGGACCCCAGACAATAACTATTATACTGGATCACAGAACCACTACAACTACACAGACCCCAGACAATAACTATTATACTGGATCACAGAACCACTACACTACGGACCCCAGACAATAACTATTATACTGGATCACAGAACCACTACACTACAGGACCCCAGACAATAACTATTAT
>NW_027007395.1:0-1966 GCF_036934945.1 Oncorhynchus masou masou | reverse complement strand
GTATCAGTCTCTCTCCAGTATCAGTGTATCTTCAGACTTACCCAGCATCGTTGTCCGTCCTCTTCAGTACTTTGGAGATGTGAGTCAGACTGTGTCTGAACTGAGAGAGAAACTAGAAGACTTCCTTAAAGGAGAATGGACCAAGATCTCCACTACAGGTGTGTTGAAAACAATAAGAACATCAACTTTAGACCATTGAAAGTTCCCTACTAGTCATATACATGTGGAATATGGTCTGATGATAACATTCCCTCTCTCTGTCAATGTGTTTGTGTGTCTGTAGTGAATATAGTGGATGTTGTACTGCCTCCAGAGCCCAAGACCAGAGAACAGTTGTTACAATGTGAGTCTCTTTATTGTGAAGTAACTAACAGTCTCTTTTTACTGACACTCCTAACAATCCCTCTAGAAATATATAGCAATAGTAGATCTAATCAAAGACTGGGTCTCTATCTGACTCCTCATATTTCTCTGATTTGATCTCTGCTGTGCTCTAATCAAAGACAGGGGAGATACAGTATCTGACTTAACTTATTGTTCTGACTCCCCTCGTTGGTCTCTGCTCTTCTCCCAGATTCCTGTCAGCTCACACTGGACCCAAACACAGCACACACAGACCTCTCTCTGTCTAAAGGGAACAGAAAGGTGACCTGTACAGGCCAAGTCCAACCATATCCTGACCATCCAGACAGATTCACCAACTACTGGCAGGTTCTGTGTAGAGAGGGTCTGTCTGGACGCTGTTACTGGGAGGTGGAGAGGACTGGTGATGTTGTTACAGCAGTCTCATATAAAGACATCAGCAGAACAGGGAGAGGTAATGATGGTAGATTTGGATACAATAACAAGTCCTGGAGTTTAAAGTGCTCTAGTGATGGTTATTGTTTCAGACACAATCATGTTGAGACTAAAGTATCAGGCCCTCAGTCCTCCAGAGTAGGAGTGTACCTGGATCACAAGGCAGGTACTCTGTCCTTCTACAGTGTCTCTGACACAATGACCCTCCTCCACAGAGTCCAGACCACATTCACTCAGCCCCTCTATCCTGGGTTTGGTCTCTATTATTATAATTATACTGCTGAGCTGGTTAAACTGTAAACTGATTTGTTATTAATTAAAATTCAATCCAATGTTTTAATCTTGTACATTTCCATGAATCATGATGTCTGGTGTTGATGTATATTGGTTGTCATTCAGAACCATTGATATGTTTTCTCAGTTGGTTCTCTGTCTCTATGTAATTCTCCTCAGTATCATTGATCAGCTTGTTGGCTCGGTCCTAATTGATGTGTTCTCTGTCACCTGGAGCTGCATGGAAAATGGTCCAGGAACTAAAGGACAATTCAGGACTAGTCAGCCCACTACAAGCTGGTATCACTTCCTTTCTACTAAACTATATGGTCTGGTTTCCCAGACACAGATGAATCCTAGTCCTGGACTAAACAGTATGTTCAATGTAGATGTCCAGGAAACCGGCCCTAAATGTGTCATCTTTCATCCTCCCATACTGCTCAGTCCAGCAACATTAAACCTGTCCAGCAGGTGGTGCTGTTGACCAAACAATAAAACCAGCAGATATCTTGACTTGCCACTCAGTATATCAGTAATGTTCAGAATAGTACTTTAATATCATTGGAGATTGATGGTCTTTTTAATCCACTATCCAGAGTCAGGAACAGATGAAGTTAGGTCTGCTACTGTTCAGTGATTAAATATGATTTATGGTGATGGGAAATAATAAAAAACACTCAACTTCATCTAGTAATAGTTTTCCTTTATTTATTCCAAGGTGTGTCTTTAACTTGTAAATGTATTGTCTGGAGGTGAGCTAGTGGTGTGGCTGATAGAATAGAATGAGGGGAGGAGGAAGAGGGGAGGAGTGTAGGGCTGTTCAAGAAACCAGATGAGGAAGAGGAAGATGTTCAGGGGAATTACTGTCTCTGTTCCAAATGGTTCCCTATTCCCT
>NW_027007394.1:0-1968 GCF_036934945.1 Oncorhynchus masou masou | reverse complement strand
AGCACGCAACATTTTCACAAAAACCAGATAACCAAATAAATAAAATAATTTACCTTTGAAGAACTTTGGATGTTTTCAATGAGGAGACTCTCAGTTACATAGCAAATGTTCAGTTTTTCCTGAAAGAATCTTTGTGTAGTGAGAAATCGCTCCGCTTTGTACATCACATTTGGCTACCAAAACGAACCGAAAATTCAGTCACCAAAACGTCAAACTTTTTCCAAATTAACTCCATAATATCGACCGAAACATGGCAAACGTTGTTTAGAATCAATCCTCAAGTTGTTTTCACACATCTCTTCATTGATATGCCGTTCGTGGAAGCCTGCTTTCGTCTCAGAATCCCATGGAAAAATACAGCAGCAGAAAATGACAGCACCAATTTCGACGGAGGACACCGGGCGGACACCTGGCAAATGTAATCTCTTATGGTCAATCTTCCAATGATATGCCTACAAATACGTCACAATGCTGCAGACACCTTGGGGAAACGATAGATAGGGCAGGCTCATTCCTGTCGCATTCACAGCCATATAAGGAGACAATGGAAAAACAGAGTCTCAAAAATCCTGCTCATTTCCTGGTTGCAGTTTCATCTTGGCTTTGCCTGTAGCTCCTGTTCTGGGGCACTCACAGACAATATCTTTGCAGTTCTGGAAACTTCAGAGTGTTTTCTTTCCAAAGCTATCAATTATATGCATAGTCGAGCATCTTTTTGTGACAAAATATCTTGTTTAAAACGGGAGCGTTTTTCATCCAAAAAAAATGAAATAGCGCCCCCAGAGTTTCAAGATTAATCATAAAAATTGGACAGGAGTACGTGCGATTCTTATTTCTTTTTCCCCCTTATGTTTTTACAACCATGCTATTATAGACAAATTCTACTCATACAGCTAGAGAAAAGCACATTATAAATGTCAAGGGCAAATAACATCTGACGTCTTAAAGGGAAAGTTCAAGCTGGTATGCAGCCAGTGAAATACCATATTGGAGAAAGTCATATAATGTAGCTGCAGAGCACAATTCAGAGCGTGCCCGTTAATAACTCTTCCTCCCTCCCAGCTTACTTCAGCTATGGACTGTTCTTTTTGCTCAATATACTTTCACCACTGCAGACTGGATCCCACACCGGCATTGTGCCTTCACCTCAACTCTCACTGCACACTGTCTGATGTGTTTTCTCCCCTGAACTCCACTCAGAATCGTCCACCAAATCTCCAGCCCCCACACCCGTTAGAGCGGGACAATTTAACTCAGATCCACCACCCCTTACACTGGACCAATAGAATGAAGTCATTTTGCTGGAGGAGGAGGACTGTTGCAGCCAGAATATTGTGGACTTAAAGGCCTGATTTCACATGAGGAAGAGAGATGCTCAGATCACCTCCCACCTCCTGACCAATGGCCTTATTGTATTACATAACATAATGGTTATTTGTTCAGTCAAGCACATTGCTCGCTAAATTAGATTGCATACTGGTTTCAAAGAAATTGGAAATCATATAAAATGTTTGCTTTACTTTAAATTATTTAGAATTATTATTCCATGCCTAAATAAGATCATTACCATTGTTTTAATCTCCTTCACTCTTAGAAGTTAAGGTGCCTGGAAGAACCTTTTGGTTGCCACACCAGCAGAACCTTCCAGGTCTAAACGCTTCCTTGAGGAACCCTCTGAAAAGGATTCTCATTGTAAAAGTGGTTCCCTGTGTAAAAGTTCAAATCGGAACCTCTTTGTGATGGGAGGGGTTTTGAACCTTTTTAATAGTATTGGTGACAACCTATCAGAATATTGGAGGCATGGCTTATTGGTGAAGCTGTTATTTTTGGCACCCATTCCTGTTCATTATTTAAAATTTGTACACTTAATTTTTCTTGAGTGCTTATGGATATTACATATTCTAATGTAATATTCACATTGTTGAGTAATAATTTTTCTAACTTTGCATGGGCTTTTGGGAATCTCAC
>NW_027007393.1:0-1969 GCF_036934945.1 Oncorhynchus masou masou | reverse complement strand
GGTTAGGACTGGAGGAGAGGTTAGGACTGGAGATACTGGAGGAGAGGTTAGGACTTGAGGTACTGGAGGAGAGGTTAGGACTGGAGGAGAGGTTAGGACTGGAGGAGAGGTTAGGACTGGAGGAGAGGTTAGGACTGGAGATACTGGAGGAGAGGTTAGGACTGGAGGTACTGGAGGAGAGGTTAGGACTGGAGGTACTGGAGGAGAGGTTAGGACTGGAGGAGAGGTTAGGACTGGAGGAGAGGTTAGGACTGGAGGAGAGGTTAGGACTGGAGGAGAGGTTAGGACTGGAGGAGAGGTTAGGACTGGAGGAGAGGTTAGGACTGGAGATACTGGAGGAGAGGTTAGGACTGGAGGTACTGGAGGAGAGGTTAGGACTGGAGGTACTGGAGGAGAGGTTAGGACTGGAGGTACTGGAGGAGAGGTTAGGACTGGAGGAGAGGTTAGGACTGGAGGAGAGGTTAGGACTGGAGGTACTGGAGGAGAGGTTAGGACTGGAGGAGAGGTTAGGACTGGAGGTACTGGAGGAGAGGTTAGGACTGGAGGAGAGGTTAGGACTGGAGGAGAGGTTAGGACTGGAGGAGAGGTTAGGACTGGAGGTACTGGAGGAGAGGTTAGGACTGGAGGAGAGGTTAGGACTGGAGGTACTGGAGGAGAGGTTAGGACTGGAGGTACTGGAGGAGAGGTTAGGACTGGAGGAGAGGTTAGGACTGGAGGTACTGGAGGAGAGGTTAGGACTGGAGGAGAGGTTAGGACTGGAGGAGAGGTTAGGACTGGAGGTACTGGAGGAGAGGTTAGGACTGGAGGTACTGGAGGAGAGGTTAGGACTGGAGGTACTGGAGGAGAGGTTAGGACTGGAGGAGAGGTTAGGACTGGAGGTACTGGAGGAGAGGTTAGGACTGGAGGAGAGGTTAGGACTGGAGGAGAGGTTAGGACTGGAGGAGAGGTACTGGAGGTACTGGAGGAGAGGTTAGGACTGGAGGTACTGGAGGAGAGGTTAGGACTGGAGGAGAGGTTAGGACTGGAGGTACTGGAGGAGAGGTTAGGACTGGAGGTACTGGAGGAGAGGTTAGGACTGGAGGTACTGGAGGAGAGGTTAGTTAGGACTGGAGGAGAGGTTAGGACTGGAGGTACTGGAGGAGAGGTTAGGACTGGAGGAGAGGTTAGGACTGGAGGTACTGGAGGAGAGGTTAGGACTGGAGGTACTGGAGGAGAGGTTAGGACTGGAGGAGAGGTTAGGACTGGAGATACTGGAGGAGAGGTTAGGACTGGAGGTACTGGAGGAGAGGTTAGGACTGGAGGAGAGGTTAGGACTGGAGGTACTGGAGGAGAGGTTAGGACTGGAGGAGAGGTTAGGACTGGAGGTACTGGAGGAGAGGTTAGGACTGGAGGTACTGGAGGAGAGGTTAGGACTGGAGGTACTGGAGGAGAGGTTAGGACTGGAGGTACTGAGGTTAGGACTGGAGGTACTGGAGGAGAGGTTAGGACTGGAGGAGAGGTAGGACTGGAGGACTGGAGGAGAGGTTAGGACTGGAGGTACTGGAGGAGAGGTTAGGACTGGAGGAGAGGTTAGACTGGAGGAGAGGTTAGGACTGGAGGTACTGGAGGAGAGGTTAGGACTGGAGGAGAGGTTAGGACTGGAGGTACTGGAGGAGAGGTTAGGACTGGAGGAGAGGTTAGGACTGGAGGTACTGGAGGAGAGGTTAGGACTGGAGGAGAGGTTAGGACTGGAGGAGAGGTTAGGACTGGAGGTACTGGAGGAGAGGTTAGGACTGGAGGAGAGGTTAGGACTGGAGGTACTGGAGGAGAGGTTAGGACTGGAGGAGAGGTTAGGACTGGAGGTACTGGAGGAGAGGTTAGGACTGGAGGAGAGGTTAGGACTGGAGGGAGAGGTTAGGACTGGAGATACTGGAGGAGAGGTTAGGACTGGAGAGAGGTTAGGACTGGAGGAGAGGTTAGGACTGGAGGA
>NW_027007392.1:0-1969 GCF_036934945.1 Oncorhynchus masou masou | reverse complement strand
GTCCACAAAGATAGCAGGCTATAGACCATAGTCTGTAATTGTGCTCAGGAAGTCATTTGAGCATTTGCACCCCATTCCAAGTAGTGTTTAATACACTCACCACCCACCAACTAACCTTCTTCCTTCTCTCCCTTTTCTTTACATTTATCCATTCAGCCACCCACACCTCCATCTACAGTTATCTGATGAACACACCTCGTTCTCTGTCCTGGGTGGCACGTTTTCCAGCAGGTCAATGCCGTTGACCACCACACCTTTCTTTTCCTTCACCGGTGCCTTGAACACCAGCTGGTTGGGCTTCTGGTAGCCCTTCTTCAGGGACATTAACACTGGGTCTGCACAAACACACACACACACACACACACACACACACACACACACACACACACACACACACACACACACACACACACACACACACACACACACACACACACACACACACACACACACACACACACACACACGAACTTCATGAAAATGTGCTATGTACACTACACACACACACTATATATTGATGTAAACATTTCCTCTCCCACGACTAGGACTATATCATAAGGTGTACTGAATATTCAAACTACAGATACATGTGGCATGCACTGTACCTCGGTTGATACCACTCAACCAGTCATTGGCTGAGAGGGCAGGCTCGGTCCCTGCCGTCATTGGATAGATGTCCTCCTGGTACGTCTCTGACTGCAACACCAGGAGAGACAGACTGAGAGCATGTTCCAATACTTTCAGATCTCTGTTTATTCCCAAGGGTGCACATGTTTGTTCCGACCCTGCACTGATTCAACATTTCATCTGATTCAACTGCCCTGGATAAGATGAATGAGATGTGTTAGTGCAGGTCTGTAACAAAGATGTGATGTGTTAGTGCAGGTCTTTCCAGTAATGAATCGAGAAACACTGCAATATGAAGTGAGAGGGAGAAGGGCATCCCTACTGACACTGACCCTCCTTGGTACTATCATGGAGATGGGCTCGATCAGCCCCTTCAGCGTCACCAGCTTGTAGAAGCGAAACACCTCGCAGGCCGTTACGTCCAGCCCATGCTTAGGCATCACACCTGAGGAGGGAATGGAGGTACCCTAAACATCACCATAGTCCTGCTACTGAATAACATTACCTTAGACATCACCATAGTGATGTTACTGTATAACATTACCTTAGACATCACCATAGTCCTGCTACTGAATAACATTACCTTAGACATCACCATAGTCCTGCTACTGAATAACATTACCTTAGACATCACCATAGTGATGTTACTGTATAACATTACCTTAGACATCACTATAGTGATGTTACTGTATAACATTACCTTAGACATTACTATAGTGATGTTACTGTATAACATTACCTTAGACATCACTATAGTGATGTTACTGTATAACATTACCTTAGACATCACTATAGTGATGTTACTGTATAACATTACCTTAGACATTACTATAGTGATGTTACTGTATAACATTACCTTAGACATCACCATAGTGATGTTACTGTATAACATTACCTTAGACATCACCATGTTACTGTATAACATTACCTTAGACATCACCATAGTCATGTTACTGTATAACATTACCTTAGACATCACTATAGTGATGTTACTGTATAACATTACCTTAGACATTACTATAGTGATGTTACTGTATAACATTACCTTAGACATCACCATAGTCCTGCTACTGAATAACATTACCTTAGACATCACTATAGTGATGTTACTGTATAACATTACCTTAGACATCACTATAGTGATGTTACTGTATAACATTACCTTAGACATCACTATAGTGATGTTACTGTATAACATTACCTTAGACATCACCATAGTCCTGCTACTGTATAACATTACCTTAGACATCACTATAGTGATGTTACTGTATAACATTACCTTAGACATCACCATAGTGATGTTACTGTATAACATTACCTTAGATGTTCTGTATAACATTAC
>NW_027007391.1:115000-117911 GCF_036934945.1 Oncorhynchus masou masou | reverse complement strand
ACCATCATTAGTCCTCCTCAACTTGTTCAACAGCCACACCATCATTAGTCCTCCTCAACTCATTAGTCCTCCTCCACTTGTTCAACATCCACACCATTCATTAGTCTCCTCAACTTGTTCAACAGCCACACCATCATTAGTCCTCCTCAACTTGTTCAACAGCCACACCATCAATAGTTCTCCTCAACTCATTAGTCCTCCTCCACTTGTTCAACAGCCACACCATTCATTAGTCTCCTCAACTCATTAGTCCTTCTCAACTCATTAGTCCTCCTCAACTTGTTCAACAGCCACACCATTCATTAGTCCTTCTCAACTTGTTCAACAGCCACACAATTCATTAGTCTCCTCAACTTGTTCAACAGCCACACCATCATTAGTCCTCCTCAACTTGTTCAACAGCCACACCATCATTAGTCCTCCTCAACTCATTAGTCCTCCTCCACTTGTTCAACAGCCACACCATTCATTAGTCTCCTCAACTCATTAGTCCTCCTCAACTCATTAGTCCTCCTCAACTTGTTCAACAGCCACACCATCAATAGTCCTCCTCAACTCATTAGTTCTCCTCAACTTGTTCAATGGCCACACCATTCATTAGTCTCCTCAACTCATTAGTCCTCCTCAACTCATTAGTCCTCCTCAACTTGTTCAACAGCCAAACCATCATTAGTCCTCCTCAACTTGTTGAACAGCCACACCATTTGTGACATCATTCATTACCAGATTCAGCTGAGGTTGAGAACCTAAGGAATATTTGTATCCAACTACAAAACGCTCTTAGTTTTAGAGATGTTCAAGGACCAGTTTATTACTGGCCACCCATTTCCAAAAAAACAGATTGCAATTCTTTGTTAAGTGTTTCAGTGACTTCATTAGCTGACGCATACTGTACATGGTTGAATCATCAGCGTACATGGGATACATACTTTGTTTAATGCCAGAGTCAGGTCAGTGGTAAAAAAAATAAAAAATAAAAAATTGGAAAAAGAGTAGAGGGCCTAGAGTGCTGCCCTGTGGTACACCACACCCTACATATTGTCAGGAGATGCAGCTGAAGGATAAATTATACGCTTAAAAAAGACAGCTTTTGTTATGAGGCTCTCTTGCTCTCTCCATCTCTCTATACCTCCTTCTACCACTATCTCTTCCCAGGAGAATAATGTTTAATTTAAACATAGTGACAAGGAATGGAGGATAGAGAGAGGGGGGGAGAGAGTGGAATGAGAGAGAGAGAGTAAGAGAAAGAGAGAGAGAGAGGGGGAGAGAGTGGAATGAGAGAGAGAGAGTAAGAGAAAGAGGGAGAGAGAGAGAGAGGGAAAGCGAGAGAGGGATCTAAAACACATCCCTACCTCTCCTCTTCATCTCCTATTCATCTCCTCTTCATCATTATTATAAATAGGTCAATGAGAGGAAGAGAGGGAGGAGGAGGAGAAGAGGGTGAGATGGGGGAAGGGGAAAGGATGGATGAGCTGGTGAGGGAAGGGTGAAACAGAAGAAAGAGGGGAGGAAGAAGGGTGGAGGTGTGGAGAAGGAGAATATTTAAACTATAATTTATGAGTCATTGCATTTCTATTCAGACGTAGAGCGATCTTTAAAGACTATCTCAATGGTGTTCAACGTGGAAGAATTGTGATGTTTTATTTTCGTTTTTTTTGTTTTCATTTCAAAACAGGCCTCTAGGGGTAACAGTGAGCATTATTACTGTAAGGAAGGGCATTTTATATATTTAAACTTTATTTAACGAGGAAAGTCAGTTAAAAAAAGTATTCTACAATGCCGGCCTACCCCCCCGGGCCAAACCCGGACGACGCTGGGTTCAACTGGGACTCCCAATCACGGCCGGTTGTGAAGCAGCCTGGAATCGAACCAGGGTCTGGAGTGACCCTCTAGTACTGAGAGGCAGTGCCTTAGACCGCTGCGCCACTAGAGAGCCCTAACTACCTTCTCCTCCCTCCTCTCCTCCTCCTGTCCTCTCCTCCTCCCTCGTCTCCTCTCCTCTCCCCTACCCTCCCCTCCTCTCCTCTCCTCCCTCCTCTCTTCCCTCCTCTCCTCCACTCCTCCTCCCTCCCTCATCTCCTCTCCCCTCCTCTCCTACTCTCTCCTCTCATCCTCTCTCCTCTCATCCTCTCTCCTCTCATCCTCTCTCCTCTCATCCTCTCTCCTCTCATCCTCTCATCCGCCTCTCCTCTCAACCTCTCATCCTCCCTCCCTCTCCTCTCTCCTCCCTCCTCTCCTCTCCCTCCCCTCCCTCCTCCTCCCTCGTCTCTTCTCCCCTCCTCTCCCCTCCTCTCCGTCTCCTCTCCTCCCTCTCTCCCTCTCCCTCTCTCCTCCTCAATCTCTCCTCCTCTCCTCTCCTCCTCTCCTCTCCTCTCTCCCTCTCCTCTCCTCTCTCCCCTCTCCTCCTCACTCTCTCCTCTCCTCTCCTCCTCTGACTGCAGTAAGCTAACTGAAACCACTCCCTGAAGGGAAGTTTCATATTGACTGAGACTACAGATGAATGTACTGAGACACACACCCCTCTCTACATTGAATAGCTGCAATACAGGATGAATGGTTTGTTACCTGTGTGTGTGTGTGTGTGTGTGTGTGTGTGTGTGTGTGTGTGTGTGTGTGTGTGTGTGTGTGTGTGTGTGTGTGTGTGTGTGTGTGTGTGTGTGTGTGTGTGTGTGTGTGTGTGTGTGTGTGTGTGTGTGTGTGTGTGTGTGTGTCTCAGACAGCAGTGAGAGAGAGAGAGAGAGAGAGAGAAACAGAGTGAGAGAGAAACGGAGAGAGAGACAGAGAGAGAGACAGAGAGAGAGACAGAGACAGAGACAGAGACAGAGGAAAGAAGAGTGAGAGAGAAACATAGTTAATTCATTATCAATAATTCTGTGTGCTTAGCATTGACCTGTTATTCGACCTGGGAGTT